>NC_056751.1:366649813-366888754 GCF_019279795.1 Protopterus annectens
ACAGAGGTCATCCTTAATTGTCAGGCTCCTTGCTGTATCATAGAAAGTGAGCCCAGTTGCCCTGCAAACAAATCTTAAGTTCTGTCCCTTGTATATGTGATTTTATCCTTACAGTGATTTCCCTAAAGTTTATGAATGTGAATGAGTATGGGGATTTAGACCGAGTGGTAAACTGAGAGTTTATTACTATGAGACAGTTCTCACTTCACAGCCAGGCGCAGCAATGGTGGCAGTAGTGTTTACTTTATCTGCTCATCAGTCTCCCAATCTTCTCTTCGTTTATTCATGAGGAGAACTGCAAGACACTTAAACTGTTCCACTTGAGGCAGCTGTTCCTTCACAGCTGTCAAGGTTTTAAAGAATGGTGTTAATACCTCTGCATTAAACAAACAAAAAGTCAGTAGAAAACAATATTATCTTCTTACACACATCAGTACAAACAATTACGAGATGATATTCTGAGTTTACTTGCACAGGTATTTAAATTCATAAAATTCTTTCACATTAACTGTGCAAATAATACATTAAGTACCTACCCAATTAAATTCAGTGAGGCGATAACTTGCGTAAAATAAACACAGGTTTATCTCCGGAAAGTACAGACCTGATCATAACAGGTAAGGACATAGTTTATCATACATTGTTCTGATATTAAAAAAGGTGCGTAACAATCTCATTGTTGCCAATTGCAGAACATAATCAGCACACTTCATGTAGTATAAATATGGTACTGCTAAGGGTAAAACCTGATCAATTCCATTAGATTATTTCAGAAAAGCTTTTGACCTGAAGTCATTTAATAATCTGAAGCTTCCAATCCATATGAGACATTTTCCCTTCGCAGATAAATTCCATTAATTAACTCTTTATTAATTATTGTTTACATCTTCTCCTGTTGTTGTTGTTTGTCTTTCGGCTTTTCCCGGTTAGGGGTTGCCACAGCGGACCTCCGGTTTGCTAATGATTGGCAGTAGATTTTTCATGAACGCCGAGGTGCCAGCTCGACGATCATAGGTTCATAGCAGGGTACTAGGCTATTGACCCTAGGGCCTATATAAACCTAGCCAAAAATGTACCCTGGCTTTCGCCACCCAAGAAAATTATTTTCCTGTGCCCCTGTCGAGCAGAGCCACAGAAGTGATCCCCGGGGTGAATTTCCTATCTCCCATCCAATAATCAAGATTTTTCTTGAGTGCTAATGAGGAGCTCTGTTTGACATAGATAGGTAGTCTGTTCCAGAGTATGGGATAGATAGGTAGTCTGTTCCAGAGTATGGGAAGTCTCTGGGACCGGAATCTATCCCTCCAGCATGTTCTGTTTATTGTGGTGACTAGGTTTAGGCCCCTAGAGCATGTAGCTCGGAGGGATTGGGATTTCTTTAAGTGGAGCATGTCCAACAGCTCTGGGTTTGACATAGCTTTGTATGTTAGGCAGAGATCGCCTATGAGTAGGTGATATGCGACTGAGTAAAGTAAAGCTGGAGTTTTTTGAGACTGTCTGCGTAGGGCATCTGTTTGAGGCCAGTAATCCTCTTTGTGAGGTATTTCTGTGGTCTTTCCAGTTGTTGTAGATGTCTTGTGAGGTACATACCAAAAGGAGCGTTGTACTCTATAATGGGTCTAATGAGTGATGAGTAGAGGGGAACAATTCCTTCAACGAAGGCACGCCCTTTACGCATGTCTTTCGAACGCCACCCAACTGCGGGGAGGACATGCAGACTCCACACAGAAGGCACTCCCTGCACTCCAGCCTCGAATCGAACTGGAGAATCTCTTGCTGTGAGGCAACAATACTACCGCTTCTCCTGTAGTTGAGGATAAAAAAAAAAAAAAAAGCCTGACCTGTATGTAAAACTAAAGGAACTAAAAACATTTTCACTGCTTGTATCTTACCATCCATATTTTTCAGTTTTGTAGTTCCAACATATCCTTAGCTGCAATAATAGAAGTTTTTTAAATCTGTATTCCTAAATATGTTATTTTATCGTGTCCCCACAAATATGGGTATTGCTGAACCATTCATGTGTGATTGTGCAATTTACGGCTATAACCTTTGTTTTATTGTCATTAATTCTATAGCCAGAAAAGACTTTGAAACTGTTTCAGAATGTTCCACAACAGTGAGATGACCTTTTCAGGATTTTATCAGGTGAAAAATAATATCTGCAAATGAAGACAACTTTTCTTGATTACCATATCAATTGTATTCTTGACTTCCTGCGTCCCTTATTTTCTTTGCCAATGTCTCTAAATGTTAAGCAAATAACAAAGGAGAAAGAAGACAACCTTGCCTGGTTCGTCTGTTCAGACAAAACTTATCAAAAGAGAAACCTTCCCACTTTAATTCTTGCCTCTGATCCTTCATATATCTTCCTAATTAACCTTATTATTGTATCAGGGAATGCAAATGCTTCTAACTCTGTCATATGCTTTCCCTACATAAAGTCCCACCAACAGCAGTATTTTTTACATTCTGCTTCTGTCTGGATCATCATTGTTCTATTAATATTGTCAAATGTTTGTCTTCTCTCCACCAAACCACATTGATCCATATTTAACAATTTTGGCACCACTGTTGCCGTTGTTTTTAGCTAGTATAATGATGATATAATGATGTAGCATGATGCAGTTACTAGACTATCAAAACCAGGGGACCTTTTTTAAGCCTAGCCATTTTTCCTAAGATGAGAATTAAACCTTGTACCTTATGTCTGTAAGGTAAACACCTTAACCATTATGCCAGTGCCCAACCCATAACCACTTTGTAATCATGGTTTAAGATTGAAATGGGTCTATATGAAGCTGGGTCTGATGGATCGTTGCCATATTTAGGTATTACAGCCACCACAGCTGTCTTCTAAGATGTTGCTCCTTTTAAAATACTGTTAAACAAAACCTTTCAGATCTTTCACATTTTCCCTCCTAATTTCCAAACTTTGACAGGAATGCCATCTTTTTCTGGAAACTTTTTTGCAGATTGATTATGCATCACCGTTTATCTAATTTCATCCTGATTTAACTGTCAATTGTTGAGCCTTGTCTAACTCTAACTTTGGCATACTTAAGTCTTCCATAAATGGCTCCATTTATTTTTGTCTTGATTTTCATATTTCAGTTTTTTTTTTTTTTTTTTACAAACTTTCATAAAATTTCTGAAATATGTCTAACATCTATAGGATCTCTTGTTATTTTTCTTGTTATAGATGTCCCAAGGTTGGTGAGAACAATTTCTACTATCTGTTGCCTTTGTTGTTGTGTTAAAAGTTTTTGTACTTTAGAGTTATCCAAAACAGTTGCTTAACAGCAAACTTTCTACAGTTATTCCAGATACTCCCTTTTTTTTCTCTTTGGCACTCTGTAGTTGTGCTTCTTCTTTTATGAGATTCCCCTTATTCTGTAATACTTTAAAATTTGTCGGCCCCTCTGAATACTTCCTATTACTACTTAACTGTATCTCTTTTTCTTTTATTTCCACATTATTTTTAAACTCCATTTCATTTTATCCCACTCAATAGCTATAATTTCTGAAGACATTTCTATATTCCCTAATAACTCTTGAATATTACCCATTTGTTAAATTCATCTCTTTTTAATAAGCAGGTGAGGAGGGTGCCAGTGTCTCATTTTTACTTAATTACCCAGCACTTTTATCTTAGTTTTTACTGGTGCGTGATCTGAAATAGACATTGGATTGATGTCGAAGCTTTCAATTAAATGCATATGATTATGAAAAATATTTCTGTATAATCCAGCCTAGTTGTTGTACCTTGGGAAGTAAATAAATCTAAGTTACTACTACTGAATTCACATTGTCCATACCAAATATTTTCATAAATTTCTTAAGAAATCTACTCTCTTATCTCATGTTTTCCATTCTAGTTCCCTTGGATCCATCATCACTGTTGCAAATTGATTTCTAGTCCCCATCAGTAAGTAGTATTCCCTGCTGAAAGCTGATAATTTCTCCCAATTTTTTAAGCTCCATAATAGCAGGTTTTTGGTGGAATATAAATAATTGGCTGTGTTAACTTCCTCCCTTGCCATTAGCCTTTTAGAATCACCGATTTGCTGTTATTTTTTTCTGTTCTAACACTATTGGTGCTCCACTAGCAATTAATATAATTATTCATGTTTTCCTTTGACCCTGCTATTCTGCTGAATATTCATCCTGAAATCCTTTCTTTATCAAATGTACATGCTCATTTGTTTCCAGATGTGTCTCTTGCAGCATTATTTGCACTCTGCGTTTCTTAATATAATTCATTACTCTTACCTTTTTGTCTGTACCTGTAAGGCCATTAATGTTCCAAAACAATTTGGATAGCATAACTGTTATGGTAAAAAGTTATTGTTCTCACCTATTGTGCTTGACAGCTTTTTGTAAAGTGTATTTCCAGCGTTTGTATTTAATGTACACGCTAATGTTTGGCAGATTGATCTTTTATACTCGTACAGTTGTGTCTTACCATCCCCAGTTGAACCCGCGTCACATTTTCAAAACTTTTTGTATTGATGAAAACCTTCCAACAAAAATCAGATTACATTGTTAGAACATCCATATCACCCTTTTACTTAGAACTAACACTCAAAACTAAGTACATATTTAAAAAAAAATTAATTCTAACCCTCCAGATAGGAACAATTATCCCAAATTGACAGCTGCACCCACAGTCATTACCTAACTTAAAATTAAGGTTATCTATGCTAAAGCTCATGTTACAGCCTCTGCTCCCCCTTACACTGATTGCTGTCTGTTCTTTTCTTATCTCTGTTCTCCCAGGTGTGAAAAACGTCTTGTATGCTTTCAGAAACCATTAACCTTAAGAAAAAGTGCATTGGCTGTCTTTAAGTAAAGCTAAATTATGCACTGCACTGTTAAATGCACTAAAGTATTAAATCTGCTAGGGAAGCTGCCATCTCTTCACTTCTAACAATTTCAAACTTTATTTTCGATTGAACTGCTTGCGCTTGTACCTTTTAAATGTTCTGTTTCCCTCAGCAGACCATGTTCAAAACTCTCAAGATTAATTGTTTTCACCTGCAGATAGCTTGTCTCCCTGACAATATAGTCAGCAATGAGTAAAAAAAAAAGTTAACAACTCTGCAGATGCATAAAGGAGTCTTTGTCAGTTTCACTGAGTACAAAACAGATTGTACAACTGCCTTCAGATGCAGACTTCTTGACTACCACTATTTCCTTTTACTCTGCTTCTACATTTTCCTTTCTTTACATAAAGAAAATCACTTTTTCTTCTAAACTATTTAACATACTTTCTGCCATCTTTCCTTACTCACTCTTTTTTTCTCTTCTTTCCTTGGTTGCAGTTCCACCCACAGCTATATATATATATATATATATATATATATATATATATATATATATATATATGTGGTTTTTTTGGACTTCAAAAAAGCTCTCGTTGTATAATGCTCCATGCAAAACTGTCCAATATCCCAATAAGTTTAGTCTGTCTGCAGCAATACATTTAGTCTGTCTGCAACACCTTTCCTGGTAGTCTTATTATAACTTTTCATTATTTTATAATCCCTTCTTTTTTTTCACACTTCACTCCAAATACAAAAATGATCTGAAAGCCCTGTGACCATGACACCACTGTCTTTTGTTTTACTGTAAAATGCTCAGACATAAAAAATAGACTATCTTTGTTTTCAGTAATCCTATTTTATAGATAAAATGTCTTGTATTCCATAGCCTTAAGCCACACCACTTCATTTCTTCATGCAGTTTTTTTTAACATTGGGATTTACTTTTTTCATATTTCCCCAAGTCAAGGTTAATCTGTCCCATTGTAATGATGCTAATGTTAACTATAACATGTTATTTTTTCTTTCAGATAATTCTTCTCTTTTCTTAGCATCAGTATGTGCATATAGCCCCAGTTATTCTTCCAGCATAAATGTTGTATATGTTTAATAATTTTACTTGTTTATTAAACAAAATGTCACTTTTGTTCATTGTTCATTTCTAAAACTTTGTACAGTTTTGTTTTCCCATATTTTTTTTAGTCTGCATTCTGTCTTTTAGAGGTACAAACCCTCTGTCTTGTAAACAGTATCAGCCCACACACCTGCATACTATTCTAGTATTGATAATTTTCTGAACTTATTTGTAAGACTGTTGACGTTAAGTGAGACACTCTAACATTAGTCCTTTTTTTAACTTTTGGAGGAATATTTCAGAACTATTGTATCCTTGTTGTTTCTCTTTGTCCTGTAGTATATTTTCTTCTCTAGTCTAACCGGACTCTGTACTTTCCCTTCTTCCTGATCAGATTGCTTACTTAACAGTTGCCCGAACATGCTGCATGTCTTACACATATAGGCTTACAGGAAATTGAAAGTATCACTTTTTGAACAAAATTAGCCAAACCTTCTTCATTCACATTCAACTTCTCATCCACCCTTATCTGTTTCTTTAATTTATACAGTTCACTTTTTTGTTAACTTTTACATTTTCTTACTGTACTGTTGCACTTTCTTTTTTTGTGCACAACCAGACCAAAAATGTCCTTCCTTCCCACACACTGCATTTTTTCCCCAACACACTGCATTCCTTTTTACATTAGTTCATTGTATGACCATCTCTTCACATTGTCTGCAGTTATCCTTTTTACAGTCTTGTTTTAAATGTTCCATGCTGTCACAAAAATAACTTTTTTGTTGTTGGTCTTGGTACTTTAAAGTACCCCTAAAATCATCCTCAAATGTCACTCTAGGTAAAAGTTGCAAAACATCATGCTTAACACAGCATCCATTTCCCAACCGCCTTTCCATTTGTGTCTCTCATATGTTGTTCACTTCATGTTTTCAGTTCACAGTATTTAGTAAAAAATTCTTTAAATCTTCCTGTTCTATAACATCAATTCTGCATTGCACAAATACATGCTTTTTTAAAATACAGTCTTTGACCCAGAAAAATATAATTGTTTCATGGATAAATGCTTATTTTTTCTTTTCCTATTATTTTGAAATGTATGCAGCAAAAATACAGTTTCAAATGTAATGTCAGAGAAAATCTCACAGCATCATTTCAAGTTATTTGTGTCAGTGTTTTTTAAATAACAAGCATTTACTCTACCTTTTTTGTCTCATGTTGCTACTTATGAAAAAATTACTTTTACTCAGAAATGAATCTTCTTTTCTATTGACTTTATTGAATACTTTCTTATTTTTTTCTTCATCCTCCATAAATCCACACTTCACCACCTCACCCCATGATGCAGCAGACTTACCTCCTGGTTCCTCCTTGTCAAGGAACTCCAGCAGTTTTTCATTGTGTATTATACCATCTTCTGGCTGTGTTTATTAGAGTACTTCTTTTCTGAGAAGCAGCTAAATCCTGCATATTTGTATCATTCACTGTGACAAAATGTGCTTCCAATGTCTGTACATCATCATCTGCTACGTTATCCATTACAACTTCCTCCTTTATATTTCTAAAGTGATTTTACACTTCTCTCCTCCATGTTGTTAATTCTGCTAGCCTCCAACCTGGAGTGACAGCCCTCTGGCTATGTTTTTTTTTTTCCTGTGGTATAGTAATAAGGTTAATTAGAAGGATATATGAAGGATTGGAGGTAATAATTAATATGGGATTGTTCCTGTCTGGTACATTGTTTGAACAGAGGAATTGGGTAGGGGTGTCATCTTTCCCCTTTTATTTGCTTTCTATTTAGAAGGATGAGCAAAGAAATTAAGAGACTCAGAAATGCAAGAATATAATTGGTATAGTAATCAAGACAAGTTGGCTTTATTTGCAGGTTGATATCCGTTTGTAGCTGATAAATCCAGAAAAGAACATATCACTTTTTAAAAAATAAGAAACTTTTGTACGATAGACAATCTTACGTTTATATAAATGAAAATAAACCATACCGACAAAGTCTTGAGTTGCAGACATTATACATTACAAACCATGCCTACACAACTGTAGCTGCAAACATTATGCATTAATTATAATATATATCCAGTTCTTGTCAGTCAGCCATTACATAGGTCATTCATTTTGTGAATTCTTTTTTTAAACCTTTTTCCTCCTCTGTATTGATCCCACACTTCCCATTTTTCCTATGTGATTTGCTGCTACACTTTTCTAAAGGTCACAATTCCAGTTGTTTTATTTCTTTTACTATCTTCAGTACTTCTGTTAAGTTGGTTTAGACTTTGACTTCAATTTTCTAGTAACTGCATTTTTTGGCCACTATCATAATTAGACTCTGCAAGGTCTTACTATGTCTAGGCAATTCCTATTCTGTATCATAGCTTAAAAAGTCATTTCCTTAGTTACACCAATTTGCTCACCCAGCATCTCTGACAGAGCAGTCTGCAGGTAATCTTTAAAGTTTGCCAACTCATTACACTCCTAGAAAATATGTTCCTAGTTATGTCTTTCTTCTCCATCACACCGCCAACATTTGCTGTCTGCCTGAGAAAAAAATCATAGGTATTTTTATACCCCCATTAGACTCCAGTGTAAACATTTCCTAGCAAATATCCTAAATCTTCTAGACTTTGTTGCATATTTGGGAGACATACATATATTCCCCATTGTCTCTCTTTGTGAATTGTGTATCCAGTCTATCTTCCCAATCCTTTCTAACTTCCTCTTATTCTTATAGTTATTGTGCAATATTTTATATGCTGTACTAATTATTCCTTTCTTAACTGCAACTTCTGTTCTAGATTCTGCTTAAAAACTCTACCAGTACTGGTCTTTCGTTTAGGACCCCCCATTTCCTTTTCTTGGCCTACACTCTGTATCAATCCATGATAGGGAAGGCAGTCTGTAACCTGCAGTTCAAATACAGTCTTGGTGTTCTTCCCATTCTGTTATCTTTCCCTCTCTAGCTATTTGCTCCCAATGCCTTTGTTCCTTTGCCAGTTTCTCCAATAAATTCCAGCCCCCTCTTGCCTGTATCCCTACTTGCAGTCTTTCCTGTTGACAGAATCTCCTTTCTGCATTCCCGTGTTGGCTTAGTTCTTAAAGTAGTTTCTGATACTTTAAGAATATAATATTCTGTATGATTATTGGTATTCTCCTTAAAGGTCTGCATCCAAAATCCTAGTCTCTTCTTGTTTCTTGAGGTACACTCGTTTCATCATTCTCTTTTTCACTTTGAATTATAGTTTTCTGTTTGTGCTGTGTATTGAAGCCTCAACTGTGTTGCTCTGAAATACCCCTTCAAATAGAGTAATCCTAGTCCCCCCTGTTCTGTTGGAAGAATAACCTTATCCCACTTGATTGTTGCTGCCTTTCCATCATAGATAAAATCCTACAGCTCTTTATGTCTTACCCGTGTATAAGACTGTAGAGACTAAAAGCATTTTAACTGGTTATATCTTATCAATATCCGTATAACAGAGCTTCCATTTTGTCACTTTTTGTACTTTCTTTTGTTCAGTCTCTTTCCACATAACCCTAGCTGCCACACTGGAATCATTTTTAATTCATATTCCTAAATAATTCCATAAGTATGGATATTGCTGAACAAATTTTCATGTGGGTATATAATTTACTGCTATTGCCTTTTGTTTTTGCTTCATTCATTTTAAATCCCAAAAAATTTGAAACCATCTTCCCCAGCACTGAAATATCCCTTTCTGTTTGTGTTTTTTTTTTTTTTTTTTGTCAGGAGTAAAATAATGTTATGTGCAAATAGAGCCAGCTTTAGTTGACAATCATACCAATGATATGCTTGAATTTCTGAGTCCCTTATTTTCTTTGTCATTGGTTCTAAGTATAATGCAAATAACAAAGGGGGAAGAGGACATCCCTACCTCATTCCTCTGCTCAGAGATTATCAGAGAGGACCCTCACCCATTTTAATTTTTGCCTCTGTCCCCTCATATATCCTCCTAATCAACCTTATAGTTTTATCAGGGAATACACATGCTTCCATTGCTCTGCTCATAGTCCCAGCTTACTCTGTTAAATGCTTTCTCTGCATCAAGACCCATCAACAACAGTGGTATTTTCTTAGTTTCTGCTCCCCTGTTGATCATCAGTGCTCTGTTAATATTGTCAAATGTTTGCTTCCCCTCCAAAAAACAAACTGATCCGTATCTTTCAGTTTTGGCATCACATTTGCCATTCTTTAGCCATTATAGACATAAGCACTTTATGCTGTTAAACTCTAGGAGTCTAAACATGAAATTGCACTAATTGCAAGCAATCTTAACACTGTTAGAAGCTGACATTTGTGCAGTCACAGAAACCTGGCTCAAAGCTGCTGAGAGCACACCAGCCATACCAGGTTACTCATCCTAGCATTCATTCAGACCCCAAGCCGTGGGCAGCAAAACAAAAGGAGGTGGAGTTGCAATATATATAAAAGACATGCACACCTCTAGGCTGGTCAGACAGTATGATGCACAGGAAATACTCCAGGTGCAGATGCACAGGAAATACTCCAGGTGCAGTTAGCAATTGACAAGACCCTTGTTCAAATCATAGCTAGCTACAGGCCTCCAACTCTGACTCAAGATACCCACTCCACCTATCTGGACCTCTTTGAATCTATCAAGATTCAATCCTTTACCCTGATCCTGGGTGACTTTAACTATCCAACCATAGACTGGAAGAAATACTCATGCCAAAACAAAAATGCCCAGAGATTCTTTTATTTTGTCAATGCAAATGCCTTGGACTAGTTGGTTGACACCCCCCACAAGAGGTGAAAATATCTTGGACTTTGTATTAACCAACATGAGTAACCACTGCAACATCCCTGCAGTGTCATTATCCCTGGTAAGATCTGACCACAAAGCAGTCACTTTTGAAGTCTGCACCCCCCCCCCCCAGCTAGGGTCAAACAAAAAAAACTTCTCCAAAGCTGATTACAACCTACTGAGGGAAGGTATAAACAGCTTCACAGCCCCCTCCTCCTCCACAGAAACTGGCACATATGTCCAAACTTACACCAAAGTACTATATGAGCATTTATATAACTGCATGGAATCGGGAATACCAGACGGGACAAAATCATACTCCTCAAGGAAGAGTAAACCTGTCTGGTGGACTTCTACAATAAATTAATTCTATAATAAAAGGAAAAAAAATTGCTGTCCAGGACCAAGAAGGAATAGGTGTATAATTGGAAGCAATCTCTCCTTAGCAAGCAAATAAGAGCACTAGTGAAAGCCTCCAAAGCAAACTTAAGAGTCGAAATGGGCCACATCTACTAAAGACAATCATAAGGCTTTCTTCACATATGTCTGCCATCTCAAGGGAAGCACCCAGATCTGCTCAGAACTGGTGTAGATATAGCCAACCTGCTGGTACACAGATTCAGTGAACTCTTCACTCCACTGTCCCCCCCCATCAGTAAAACAGGACATCCCCAGTACCTGCCCCCCTCCCCTTATCTCTAGGGACCAAGTCATCACTGCCCTCTCAAAGGCAAAAAATAGAGCCTCCATGGAACCCAATAATATCCCAGGCTGCATCTTACATGAACTCAGGCAGGAACTTGCAGGCTGCATCTTACATGAACTCGGTCAGGAACTTGCAGCACTATTAGACACCCTATTCAGCCAAAGCCTGAGTACCGTCTTCGTCCCAGCTGAGTGGAGGACAGCTACTGTCATCCCTTTGCACAAAGGTGGAGCATCCACTGATCCAGGAAATTATAGACCCATCAGCCTAACTAGCCTGATCTGCAAAGCCATGGAGTGGATTATCATGAACCTCATTAACAAGGACATTGTGTAGGATCAAGTGTCTGGAGGTTGCCAGTTTGGTTTTGTCAAGGGGAGGTTATGCCTGTTAAATTTGGTCGACTTTTTTGAGACAGTCATCAAGGCCATAGACAAGGGGAAAATGATGCACACCGCCTACCTTGACCTGGCGTAGGCCTTCAATACTGTTCCCCACTCAAGAATGATAGATAAACTCTCTCAAATTAGGCATCAATCCATATCTTACCAGATGGGTAGCAAACTGGCTCACTGATAGAGCCCATCTAGTCAAAATAGGGGAGGCCACCTCAAATAATAGACCTGTAACAAGCGGTGTACCCCCAGGGATCGGTCTTTGGGCCTCTTCTGTTTGGGATATACTTCTCAAGAGTTGCAGGCCAAATGTAGTGGCCTCTGCTGACCAAGTTTGCAGATAACTGCAAGCTAGGTGCTGTCATCAATTCCCCTAGTGATGTGGATATCCTCCAAGAGGGTCTCACCCAAACAAATGACTGGTCCCAGAAACATGGCTTCAAAATTAATAACAAAAAATGCATCATCATCCCTTTTGGGGAGAATGATGTCCCCACAAATTATCACATTGCATGCTTAGTGCCTTATTATCAATCAGTCATGAGGGACTTGGGGAACCCAGGTTGATAGCAAGCTGACTTTTGACCACCGTATTGCCCCCATTGTACGGGAAAGCTTTCTACATGGCCCACCTCATTAGTAAGGGTATCTAATCCAGGGACAAGGTGGTCATAACATCTCTGTGTTCTTCCCTTACAAGAATGATTATTGAATACAATGCCCCTTTCGGCATGTACCTCACAAAGCACATGCAGCAGCTGTAGAGACCACAGAGATTCTTCACCCAGAGAACCCAGGGCCTCAAACATCTAACCTACACAGATACGCTAAAAGCCCTGTCCCTCTACTCAGTCTCCTACAGATTCCTCAGAGGTGACCTCTGTCTGGCATATAAAGCAATCTCAGACCCCGCCCTGGTGGGACTGCTGCATATCCACAAATCAAGCTCCATTTGAGTAACCCGCACGTGAGAACTCAATCTGGTCTGTGACATCAGTAGGACTTGTTGGCAGGACAGATTTGTGTCCAGAGACTCCCCCTTTTGTGGAATAGACTCCCTGTCCATGTAAATCAGTGTACCTCATTAAACCTTTTAAGCACAACCTGTATAACTGGATGGGGAACAGAAAATACACCCCTGGGATTCCACCTATGCTGGACAGTGGCATAGGGTGCTGACGTGTTGGGAACATGGGCTAAATTCTTGGCTAGGCTTGTAAGGGCCTCAGGGCCAATAGCCTAGTAACTTCCTATGTTCCTGGTTTAGTATTGAAATGGGCCTGTATGAAGCTAGAGCTGATGGATCTTTACCCTCATTAGGTATTACAGCTACCACTGCTTTCTTTCAGGATGTTGGTACTTCTCCTCTTAAAATACTGTTAAAGCTGTTAAAGAAAACCTTTAGGATCTTTATCAGTTTTTTCCCTTCTAGCTTCCAAACTTCCGCAGGAATACTAGCTATTTATGGGGACATTACTATAGATTGGTTATGCATCACCATTTTTATCTCTTCTCCTCCTACCCTAACTGTTAGTAATTGAGCCTCTCTGCCTCTAAACTTGGCATATTTAATGCTTCCATAAACATTTTCATTTGGACCCTTTCTTGATTTCTGCATTTCTGTGCTTTATACAGACTCGTAGAATTTCTGAAATATGTCTAATACTTCTACAGGATACCTTTGTTATTTTCTTTGTTATAGGTTTCCTAGGCTGCCCTTTCTACTTTCTGTTGCCTGAGTCATTGTGCTAAAAGTTATTGTGCTCTAGAGTTGTTAAAAAACAGTAGTTGCTTAACAGCAGTCTATCTCAACTCTGGGTAATCCCTTATTTTCTGTTCAGCATTTTGCAGATGTCCTTCAAGGATGCATCTGCAGTCATCACATATGGGTTGTCCTGCCTCAGGCAGCCCTTCGGTCGGCCGGATTCCAAAGTCTGGGTCCGGCGTCGGCTGATGTTGCCCCTTCCCCGACGTCACAGCGCCTGGGGTATAAAAGCGTCAGCCGACGCCATCTTCCTCAGTCTTTCTTGCCACGTGGTGCCCGAAGCAGAAGCAGTTCGCAAGTGCCGGTCGGCCAGCTCCAGTAAAATCGCTATCCGAAGACTTCAAAAGCTTAGTACCCCGTTGGGGACTCTTTCTTGCCTCAGCCGATGTCAGAAAAAGTTAATAATTGTTTAACTTGTGGGAAACAAATACCTCATAAGGATTTCCACTCTTACTGTCTCCCCTGCTTAGGCCCAGACCACGACGTCTCGGCCTGTTCAGCCTGCTCTTCCTTCAACCGATGCACTCTTAGACGTCGGTCAGAGTTCGCAGAAGAGTTTTTTGGGGATAGTTTTTCATACAGAATGCCGTCGGAAACCCCGACATCACATTTAATTAAGAAACGGAAAGACAAGGACCGACACACGCGGACCGCGGTTTCGGCTGAAACCTAGGCTAGGCCTACCACGAGTGTCTCGGTCTCGGCTGATACCGAGTCCTTGGAACTTCCGAACCCTGAATTAATACAACCGACAGCCTCGGTCCCGGAGGCCTCTACCGAGTCGGTTACAGAATTGCCTTCCGAAACTGGTGTATTGGAATCTTCCGACACCATACCTTTAGACAAAGCTACACCAGCACTTGGTGCAGCCAGGCCTCCTGCATCCATGTCTATTAAGGCCTTCACCAGGGCTAAAGCTGCAAAGCACACTAAAGCCATGCCTCCCAGGGTTATTCCTCAGGGACCCTCTTCTAGTTCACAGATTCTAACCTTAGCAGAGGATCTTATCTCTTTAATTAGGGGCTCCCAACCCCCTCTAGACAAAAGGCCCAGGGTGGATCCCCCTGATCCCCTTTCCTCAGAGGAGGCCTCTGCTGGCTCGGATCACTCAGACTACCAGGAGGAGGCTTATTCGGCCTACGAAGATTCGGATGCAGAGGAATCAATTCCCTCAGCCTCCCCTCCTGAAGAGCTTTCCTTTGGGGAGACCCTTCACACTATGAGAGAGCATTTCAAATGGCAGGGCCAGGAATATTCTGATTACAGGAAAAGACTAAGAACTTTTCTTCATTTACCTCGGCATAGACCTTTGGCTATTCCTCCTGTTTTAATTGTCATTGATGATGTGTATTCTGACTCTAGTATGACCCCTGACACACTGCCTCCGGCCCCTGTTAAGCCTGATGGGTATTACAGGGTCCCGGACACACATAATTTTCTTTACAAGGCCCACTCTGCTGACCCTGAAACTATTTCACAGGGCCCTAAAGGGGTTGCAGCTGTTACTACTAAGAACCCACTCCCCTCTGCAAAAGGAGTCCAGGGCATTAGAGAGATGGGGTAAAAAAGTGTATACTTCTGCCACTCTTGGTATGAGGACATTAAATTGTCAATTTCATATGATACAGTATCAAGAGTATTTGTTAGAAGAAATGCATAAGAAATTGTCTTCTACTGAACCCCTTGACCGTAAATCCCTTCAGGATCTGGTACATAACTCCCAGCAGGTTAGCAACCATTTCTTACAGTGTGGCTATGATGCATTGGAAGCTTCATGTAGGTCAGCAATGACAGGTGTTGTCATACGTAGGCATGCTTGGCTGAAGGAACAATCTCTGCCAGACCATGTTAAAGCTAAGCTTTTGGATGCTCCACTGGAAAAGCAAAAGTTATTTGGTTCCACTGCTCAAGAAGTCCTAAAGAAATTTGAGAAAAAGGCAAAATCTGTACAAACCGTTAAGGATTTTCTTCAAGTCCAACCACCTAGATTCAGCAGAAATTGGCCTTCCAAGAATTGGTCCTTTCCAGACATAGAAAGATTTCAAAGGAGCAGGAACAGGCGTGCCAGAGGTAGAGGGCAAGCTAGGGGCTCCTACAGAGGCCGTCAATGGCAACCTCCAATCCAAACAGGCAGTTCAGGACCTGCAACTGCTGCACAAGGACAATCTCAATGACTTTGCTTTGACTCCGCCAACCAGGGCTCAATTAGAAGCACCTTTGGGCGGAAAGCTTTCTTTATTCTCAAAAAATTGGCACAGCATTACAAGAGACAAATGGACACTCCAAATAATAGACAACGGATACAGGTTCCATTTCCACACATTGCCAAAAAGAAAAGGCGTGCCAGGTCTGCCACCAAATCAAAGGGCAGAGGCTTTGAAGCAAATCTCAAACTTACTACAAATGAAAGCCATAGAAAAAGTTCCTATTTCAGAACAAGGCCAAGGATTTTACTCCAGGCTATTCCTTGTTCCAAGAAAAGAGCATCAATGGAGACCAATTCTCGACTTGTCCGCACTGTATACTTATCTCATTGTGCCAAAATTCAAAATGCTGACTCTCTACAGCAACTCCTTCCCATGCTGGGCAAGGGGTCTTGGCTGGTGACTCTAGACCTCAAGGAGGCATACCTGCATGTCCCTATCAGACAGAGTTGCAGAAGACACCTCAGATTTCTTGCAGGGTCAGAGCATGATCAATTCTCAGCATTGCCCTTTGGCTTATCTACTGCGCCCAGAGTATTCACGAAATGCCTGGCATCAGTAATAGCACACTGCAGACTTCAGGGGATTCAAATTTACCCATATCTGGACAACTGCCTTATACAAGCGGACAACCAACAAACTTTGATAAAGGATTTAAATTATGCCATCAATCTTCTACAGGCCTTGGGATATACAGTCAACATGCACAAGTCAAGACTTGTTCCATCCCAAAGAATAACCTTTCTGGGTGCGGATCTAGATACAACCACCCAAATGGCTTATCTCACAGAAGAAAAACAGTCAGCTACCGGATTACTTCAAGAATCTGACAAGACAAACTCAGCTGACTGCAAGGAAAATCCTGCAGGCCCTGGGTTACATGGCTTCCTGTATTCTTTTGGTTCCACAAGCAAGGCTATATATGAGAAAACTACAGTGGTACCTAAGGAGTTTATGGACTCGGCACAGTCACAGTTTGGAAACTTTAATCCCACTCATTCCATGCCTTCACAAGGAATTTCTGTGGTGGGCTCAGGCCAGCCAGTCCAACAGAGGGTTGCCCTTCACAAAGCCAAAAACCTCCCAAACTATTACAACGGACGCCTCAGACCTAGGTTGGGGAGCACACATGGAGGGCAGAGGTATCCAAGGACAATGGTCACGAAAGGAGCTACGCATGCACATAAATCAAAAAGAAATGCTAGCAGTGATACATGCGATTGAGGCCTTCAAACTCTTTCTCCATCAAGGCCACCTACTAATAAGGACAGACAACACCACAGTTATGTGGTACATAAACAAGCAAGGAGGTACCCATTCCTACCCTCTTTGCAGACTGGCAATGAATCTATGGGATCTTTCCTTGAAACTCAATATACAGCTACAAGCTCAGTTTGTGCCAGGGAAAGACAATACACTGGCGGACAGCTTAAGCAGAAATATCATGGATGCGCATGAATGGATGCTGCACCCAGACATCTTCCAACAGATAACACAATCTTGGGGGAGCCCGGACATAGATCTATTTGCTTCCCCCCACAATCATCACCTGAAGAAATTCTGCTCAAGGACATACCACCCACAAGCATGGAAAGTGGACGCCCTCTCTTTCAACTGGAGAAATCTGACAGTGTATGCATTTCCGCCTATCCCATTAATGACCAAGGTGTTACTGAAGATCAGGACAGAGCAGCCAAAAGTGATTCTGATAGCTCCAGACTGGCCAAGACAGCACTGGTACCCACTGCTAAGGAGCATGTCACGTATGAAACCATGGCCTCTACCTCTATGGCCACTTCTACTGACACAGCACAGATACAAAGCTCTACATTCCAACCTGAAAACATTGCAACTAACAGCGTGGAGAATACCTTGACTCCTCCTCAGGATAAACTATCCTAGAGAGTGAAGGATATTATAATGGAAGCTCGCCGCCCTTCCACAAGAAAGGCATATTCAGCAAAATGGAAAAGATTTCTCATCTGGAACACCACAAAGGGCCTAAATGCGAAAGTGATGAACATGGCACATATCCTGGAATATTTGACAGAAATGTTTCACAATGGTCTGTCTTACTCTTCTATTAAGATTCATGCTTCAGCAATTTCAGCAGAGTACAATACTGACCCACCTGTCTTTTCTCATCCTCTCCTAAGACAGTTTCTAAGAGGAATCAAAAACATCAAACCTCCTCGAAAACCACCTCTACCTGCTTGGGACCCTAACTACGTGTTGGAAAAACTAACACTGCCTCCATTTGAACCAGCAGCAAATGCAGATCTACAGTACCTTTCATGGAAGACTGCCTTCCTTCTGGCAATAACCTCAGCAAGAAGGGTTTTGGAATTGCAGGCCCTGATGGCAGTTCAGCCATTTATTATTTTTCACCAGGACAGAGTTTCATTAAGAACTAATCCTACTTTTATGCCAAAGGTGGTATCCAGGGTTTCATTGAATCAAGCCATTCACTTGCCTACCTCCTTCCCAAATCCACAAAACAAAGGGGAGAAACTGCTGCACACCCTGGACATTCACAGACAGTTGCGCTACTACTTGGACAGAACTAAAGGTTTCAGAAAAACTGACCAGCTGCTGGTAGCATATGCTGCTGGTACTCAAGGAAAAGCAATTTCCAAACAGACTATTTCAAAATGGATAGGAAATTGCATTCGCTTTTGTTACTATTTCATGGAAAGTCTGTACCAGCTAACATTAGACCTCATTCTACGAGAGCCACAGCCACCTCCACAGCCTTCTTAAGAGGGGTGGCTACAAAGGACATTTTAGAAGCTGCCACATGGAGCTCCGTGCATACATTTGCCAAGCATTACAATTTACCTTTATATTCCAGATCCAGAGCAGGCTTTGCTACGGCTGTCCTGCAGGGTATCTTAGCTACACCATCCTTTTCCTAGTTCCTCCACCCCAGATTGGCTATGGTATTCTACCCATATGTGATGACTGCAGATGCATCCTTGAAGGACATAGTACAGTTTTGTACCTACCATAAATGTAGATGTCCGATAGGTATGCATCTGCAGTCAGGTTTACCCTCCCTCCTTCCCCTCTGTGGTATTCCTAGGGTGCTTACCCCTCTATTAGCTAGCTGGGGGGATCTATTATGGTGTATTTGTTTTTACATCTATATAGATATATATATATTTTTTTTTTTTTCTTGCAAATGTTTGGATTTTTATTGCATTTCTCCAAATTTAGCCTTCCTAGAGGGCACCTGGCATCTGGGGCAAGAAAAACTGAGGAAGATGGCGTCGGCTGACGCTTTTATACCCCAGGCGCTGTGACGTCGGGGAAGGGGCGACATCAGCCGACGCCGGACCCAGACTTTGGAATCTGGCCGACCGAAGGGCTGCCTGAGCAGGACAACCCATATGTGATGACTGTAGATGCATACCTATCAGACTTCTACATTTATGGTAGGTACAAAACTGTACTTTGCTCCTCCTCTTGTTCTGTGAGATTTCCCCTTTTTTCAATACTTTAACATTTGTCAGTCCCTGTAAATAATTCTTATTTGTTAATCATATCTCGTACAGAAAAATAAAATTCCTGCGCTATGCCAAAGTCCTGCCAAACTTTAAAACACGAATAGATCCAAACAAAAAGCAACAGGACACTGCTGTAGATACAATAAAATTTAATGAAACTAAAACACAAAGTAAGCGCTTTCGGGATTCACCCTTCATCAGACAAAGATACACTGAACAAACTTCATTTTTAAAAAGAGTAACAACCAATAGCATCTAGTGAAAAACCCGCCTATTTAAAAGGGTGGGTTTTACTGGTATTACATCATTTAATCCCGGATCTCTATGTGCCATGAGTTCAATAATCCATCTAGATTCAGCCAATGCAGTCTGGTGTTTAACATCCACCCCCTATTATTCAACTTAATGTTAACTATGGCTCTGAACTTAAAACAATGTGTGGGATGTCCACTGACATGCCTGTACAGAGCATTGCTCAAATCACCATTCCTAATGCTGCTGAGATGTTGTAATATCCTCACTTTGAACATGTTGTTGGTCATCCCAACATAAAAACAGGGGCATTGAACACATTCTGCCAAATACACTATATCGCTGTTGTTAATCATATCTCCTTTTATTTTATTTCCACCCTATTTTTAAACTTCACTTTAATTTTGTCTCACTCTGTAGCTATATTTTCAGAAGAAATTTCTATCTTTTCTAATAGCTCCTGAATAATTTACACTACCGATTCCTTAAATTCCTCTGTTTCCAAAACATGGGTGAGAAAGCGCCTGTGTCTCATTTTCATTTCATTACCCTGTGTTTTTTATTTTAGTTATCAGTGCATGATCTGAAATAGTGATTGGGTGCGTATCAAAACCTTCAGTTATATGCACATTTTCCTGTGAAATGTAAATTCTGTCTAGCCTAGTCCAGTTTTTGTATCTGGGGGAATAATATGTAAATTCACTCCAAACTTCTAGTACTGAATTCACTTATTCCATGCCAAATATTTTCATAAATTTCTTTAAAAATATACCGTCTGCCCCCCCAGATACATTTTCACTATTGAAAATCAAATTCCAGTCCACACCTATATATTCCTTGCTGAAAGATGATTATTTCCCCTAGAATTTTCTTATGGTCCATTATAGCAGTTTTCTGTGAAATATAAATACATGCCAGTCTAATACTTCTCCCTTGCCAGTAGCCCTTTATTACTAAAACTCTGCCATTATTGTCTTTTTTTTATCCTCTTCTGTTACACTAAAGCTCCTCTTGCAGTTAATACAAGTACTCATGTCTTCCTTTGCCCCAGGTATTCCGCTGAATAACCATCCTGTAAACCTTTATTTATCAAATTCACATGTTCAGTTCTTTCCAAGTGTGTCTTTTGTAACATAGCTATTTCCACTCTCCATTTTTAATATAATTTACTACTTTCTTTTTGTACTTATCTGTGAAACCATTAACGTTTAAAGATCTTATAGAAAGAATTCTATTCTTGAGATTATTATTCCCACCTTTTATGTATAACTGCTTTTTTTTCTGTTAAATGTCTAGATGTTAAGTTGTCCAATCTCGCCTTCGTTCTTGCTGGATGGGTTCGGAGCCTCGGCTCCGACTCTGCCACTTTCTGTAGCTCAAGAGCTCTTTACTGGCTCGAGGCTACCTCTTATCTCAGAATGCCCAGCGTCAGCTACCCAGATCTCGTTTGCCGCTTTAGCTGCGAGGTTGCATCAATACTGGCTCAGGCTTAGTATAACTTTTTTCTCTGTTTAAAGTTAAATAATTTACTTGAAAAGTTAATATTTTTTTTCGCTGTTATAGTAGTTTGTAAGTTTATTTAGTCGTAAACCCCTTATCTTGTCCTTTGTTGTGTTTTTGTGCGGTGTTGGCCGTCGCCCCTTAGTCGCTAGGCCTTATGTTGTTCCCTGAACTCGTTTAAGTTAGAGTCCCCCCCCCCTTAAGGACAGCTGTTTAAGATAGAGGGTCTCCGTTAAAGTCTTTTGTTAATATAATTTTTTATTATTGTAGTGTCTTTTTGTGGTACTTCCTTTTTTTTCTCAAAATGTTCAAGGAAGTTAAAACCTCAGGGTTTAAAAAAAGTGTGACTCATGCTGTCAGAAGAAGTCTCTGACAGATGGGCACACTAGTTTGTACTGCTTGGGGGCTCTGCACCTGCAGGACTCTTGCTCTATTTGTCATGCCTTTAGTCCAAGGGCCTGCAGGAGCAGAAAAACAAGCTAATCCTCCGTGGATTGTTGAAACAGGATTCTCCGGCTAAAGCATCTCAGCCAGTGAAATCTTTTGAAGTCAGTCAAGCCATTGACTCCATGTTCAGAACCGACCTGTGAGCTTGACAGGCCAAATGTGTCGGTGCTCTCTAGCACAGACAAGACTACTCCTCTGTCGGCTCCAACTGTTACCACTGAGCCACAAACGAGCTAGGTCTCCTTCATTGGAGTCGATTCGCTTGATGCCACAATCACCCTCCAGAGCACAGCCAGTCATCGCTCCTCTTCCCACTCCTCTCGATCCTCTAGGTTATCAGATCAGGACATGAAGAGAGTGGTCAGTAGGTTGCTGAAGTCACAGGCCCTTGCAAAAATGCTTTTGAGCCCGCCTCAACAGGCCTCTGCTCCATCCGCTTCGATATCTGTCAGAAGAAAAAATTCAAGCGAGTCACATCTGTTTCAGGTGATGAAAAACTTCTTTATTTGCAGCTAACCAGATTACAGCAGCATGTTGGCCAAGATGATCTCAATCTGATCACCTTGTTTACTGACATCAACTTTTATACTTTCCTGTTACTAGCCAAAATAGCTTTTGTTACATTTCTAACAGTTGACAGTTGGCTATGAAAAACATCTAGGATCACAATTTACCTCAGAAAAGAATGCTTTACCTCAAAACCACAGCTAGTGTAGAATGTTTACCTCAAAACCACAGTTAGTGTAGAACGTTTACCTCAAAACCACAGTGGTAGCTGGAATTTTCCAGAGCCTGCCTCAGTAAATTAACTCTTATTCAGAAGTATAGAAAACAGATGTTATTCGAGTTCATAAGCAAACTACATCTATCATAGATAAAGCCCATCTTTAATAAACATGGTTCAATGACCTTTTCTTACCAACACTTCAGCAAATAGCATATTCATTTTGCTAGATGGGAGAAAGAGACAAATAACGGTGTGTTTTAAAACTTTTTCTCTTAACATTTCCCCCCTCAAAACACTTTTATTCGTCTTTTTATTTCGGCAATATATGGTAAAAAGTAAGTTTTTCTTTGCATACATTACTTCATTTGCAAGACAAACTTTTAAACTTCAAGACATTTGCAAAAGTCACATTTCAATGCATTTACTTTCACCAGTCTGTTGCAACTGCTGGTACATCATTTTCGTAACAGCAGTATCAACCAGTCTTTGTAGAAGACCTCTGATACAGGGTATACAACAGCAACCACATACCACCATGATAGCCACAGCGACTCCGATGGACACCAGGAAACTGCTGATGAGATGACTCCATTTTCCAAACCACGCTTGTAGAAAGTCTGTGAAGGGATTATTTACCCCAGAGTTCTCTGCCAATTCTTCAGATAACCTCTCCAAACCTTTCAAAGCTCGAGTGATGCTCCCATCAGGGGCAGTGTTGTTCGGAATATATGTACAACAGAAAGTCCCAAACATCCTGCAAACTCCTCCTTTTTTGGCCAGGAGCATATCCAACACAATTAGATTCTGCCATGTCACCTGCGAAGTGGCCTCCAGTTGTTCAGTAATACCTTTCAGTGCATCTTTGGTATAGTTCACAAAACGCTGCTGGCTATAGTAAATGTAGTTGATCCAGTCCACATTCTTATTGGGTTGAATCCAGACAAAGATGGATGCAAAACCAGCCGCTATTTGGTTTATTGCTTTGTATTCATCAGGCACTCCTCTTGGTACGCCAATACTATCGATGTAGACACTGCTATCGAAGGGTTGCTTCGGTGCCTCTCTTTTTCTCTTATTCAGCCACTTCTGCTTTAAGGTTCTCTTACGAAATTGCTTGCTGGAACTGGAAAAATGTAGAATGGCAGAATTAACTTTGCAAGTGCACAAGTTCCCTTTCAGGGAATCGTAAGCCTTGATCTGAGTTTGTTGTCTCCACATAACCACCATACGTCTGCCAAACTATGAGTTTGGTTCTCCAGAAATGGATTCCCATTGCCATTCACAGTAACATTGCAATAATTCTGTCCCATATTGCCATAATTCTTTCCTGTGCCATCTCTGGAAATGCACATATACGAACCTGGATAAGAGATTGCTGTAGGCGGTTTCTCAACTTTGCTTATGACTGGAAAATGCTGGGTTTCATCTTTGCATTTATCTTCGGTTTTGTTGAAGAATAACTTTAACAGACACGTCAGATTACCTTCAGCTTGCATCAATGGGGCTGTCGCTAGTTGCTGTTTACCTTCAGCACAAGAAACTCAGTTCTCACAATGTGCCTCTCTGGTACTATATCTAACCCAAGATAACCATTCATTATGGTGTACGAATCCCGTCTCGAGTAACAATTGTTCTTCTTCTGTGAAGGCAAAATCTGCTTTACTTGTAGCATTTTTAAGGCTTTGCACTAGTTGGAGGGTCCCCAAAGGATCAGTTCCAATTGGAAGAGACACTCCGATTCCATAAACTCCTGAATCACTTTCTTGTGGTGACACGATGGTTATAGTAATTACTTCAGTACCTTGGAAATGCGCAATTTTTATTCTTTGTTGCCTGCTTTTATCTTTCTCTGGTATCACTGCACCACTTGTTTCCCATCCATTCACATTTGTTGACCACCAAACATTTGACCAGGATGCACAGTCTCTATTGCACAAGTATTTTGCAAGAGTCAGGAAATCATTACTGTTCCATTTAGCACAGTCCAAAATTCCTTCACAAAGTTTTACCTTGAACATAGTAGTAACACCGGTTTGCGCTTGCAGCACCACCATTCCTTTTTCTCTCACAACTGTTCCTTCCTTCTCGTATGGACATATTTACTTTCACCACCAAAATCATCATCACGTACCAGTTGAACATGGCCATCCTTCCTTTGTAGTCAGACTTTGCGTTCAGGGGTCCGATGGAGTCTGACCAACATCAATGGTAGAAGGAAAAGTCTTAAGTTTTTTTTACAGTGGGTGATATGAATCCACAAAGTCCTCTCTGCGATCTTTACAGCCGTAGGTGTTGAGATAAGTACTTGATATGGGCCTTCCCACCTGGGGGATGACCAGTTCTTTCTCTTCACAATTCAGATCCACACCCAGTCCCCGGGTGCCACGCTTAACAAGGTTTTACTTCTGGAATCTGCAAAGGAGTCATTGGTTACAAGAGACTTGACATTTAGCAGCTTCTTCATATAATCCGCCAGATCCTCACCCCCCTCACGTTCTGCTGGCAACAATCCTTGCCACTGCGGGACGTAATATGGTCTCCCAAACAAAAGTTCAAATGGTGTAAGTCCTTTGTAGGAGGGTGAGATTCGCATGTACAGGAGTGCCAATGGAAGGCACGCAGTCCAGGATCTATGCGTTTCTGCCATCAGTTTGCGGAGTTTACTCTTCAGGACACCATTGTGTCTCTCCACCAGTCCAGCTGACTGCGGATGGTAAGCACAATGGTACTTGAGATCAGTTTGAAACACTTGACCCAACTTCTGCACAATCTGGTTAACAAAATGAGACCCATTATCACTGTAAATGCATCTTGGTAAACCAAATTGGGGAATTATTTCTGTTGTTAAAAGCTTTGCTACTGTGTGTGCATCAGGATGCTTTACTGGAAAAGCTTCTACCCACTTAGAAAAAGCATCAATTATAACTAGACAGAACTTTTTTCCATCTGAGGGTGTCAACTCAATAAAGTCCATACAGAGTGTGTGGAATGGATATGGAGGGGTAGGGAATGCCTACTGAGATTTTTTAACTCCCCCCTGAGCATGATACTTTGCACATAATAAACAAGATAAACAGAATTGCTTTGCATAAGTTGAAAATCCTTTACACCAAAACACTTTAGACACTATTTGAACCATTGTCTGTACTCCTACATGGGCAGGTCCATGGCTAACCAATGCAGCATACCTAAAAAGTTTTGAGGGTAATACCATTTTGCCATCTGATGCCCTATACAACCCATCCTGTTGAGTGATACCATATTTCACCCAACGACATTTTTCTTTCTGTGTTGTCAATGTTTGCATTACTTTTAGTGTCTCTAAGTCTAAGAGGTGTCCGGGCTCTAAATCATTGTCATGTAAAAGCAAATCATTTTCTTGAGCTGCCTTTTTTGCAGCCATATCAGCAAGGGCATTTCCCCTGGAGACAGGATCTTTTCTATTGGTATGTGCGGAACATTTACATATCGCTATCTGGAGTAGTAATTGCACTGCATCTAACAACTGTAAAATTAAATCTCTGTGATTTATTGTTTTGCCTGTCGCAGTAAGCATTCCCCTATTCTTCCATTGTTGGGCGAAAACATGCACAGTAGAGAAAGCATATTGACTGTCTGTATAAATTGTCACTTTTTTACCCTCCCCTAAGGTACAAGCTCGAGTCAAAGCACCTAATTCAGCTGCTTGTGCAGAATAAATGTTTGACAATCCTTTTGCTTCCAAAACTTCAGTTTCTGTGGTGACGGCATACTCTACTAGTGTTTTTCCTACAGTGTCCTAATTTGCTGATCCGTCTACAAACAAAACAAGATCAGAATCTACCAACGGAATATCCGTTGAATCTGGTCGGGGAAGTACTTTGTCATGAATGCTCTCTAAACAAATGTGTGGAGTACCTTCTTCTGGAGTCGGCAAAAATGTCGCCGGATTAAGAGTAGTACATCTTTCTATGGTCGTATGTGGCTGTGTCAGCAGCACTATCATACATGACAAATGTCGACTAGGAGATAAAAAGGTTATCTTATCTTGCAAAAGTATAGCAGCTACTGAATGTGGAACTCGCAATTTTAATGGGTGGAACAAAACTAATGATTCTGAGGCTTGCACTGCCATGGCGGCTGCCACTACAGCTTGAACACAATGCGGCAATGCCCTTGCAACAGGATCTAATCTGGAGGAATAAAAAGCTATCTGTCTCTGTTTATCCCCATGTACTTGTACCAGAACCGAAGTCATATATCCTCCCTTACAATCAACCATTTGTACAAACTGCTTAGAATAGTTAGGAAAACCCAAAACAGAGGATCCTGCTATCAATTGCTTAATTCTATTAAATGCTTGTATTGCCTTATCTGTCCACTGTATATTACTTTTAGCTGCCATGGGAGTGTCATAGATCAGTGCGGTCAATGGCCCTACTTCTTCAGCATAATTAGGAATCCAACTTCTACAAAAATTAGTCACACCTAAAAACGACATCATCTCCTGCTTAGTCGTAGGCATAGGTGCTTCAAGAATTGCTTGTTTTCTTTTATTTTCCAATTGTCTACCTTCCTGCGAGATTAAATAACCCAAGTACTTTACTTGTGCTTTCCACAATTGTAACTCCCCTTTATTTACTTTATGTCCTTGCTCAGCTAAAAAACTAAGAAGGACAAGGGTATCCTTTTTACAACTTTCCTGCGTGGGTGAGGCCAACAAAACATCATCTACGTACAACAGGACCTGGCTTCCCTCTGGGGGAACAAACTGAGCTAAATTCGCAGCCATTTCTTGTGCGAATATTGTCGGACTCTCACAATAACCCTGTGGCAGTCTGGTGTATGTGTATCTTTTACCTTGGAAAGTGAATGCAAACCAAAATCTACTCTCTTTGTGTAGTGGTATGGAGAAAAAAGCATTGCTTATATCTATGACAGAAAATTATCTGTGCTGAGGCAGTAAATCATTAAGTAATGTATAGGGGTCAGGGACCACCGGTGCTCTTGGGATTACAGCTGAATTAACTGCTTGTAAATCCTGAACCAACCTCCATGACCCATCCGGTTTCTTTACAGGAAACAATGGAGTATTGCAGGGTGAATCTGGGCATGCAACAAGAATTCCTACCTATTTTAGCTGTTCAATAACTGGCTTCATTCCCTCCTCCGCTTGCTTACTTAGTGGATATTGGTGCTTACGAGGTCTAAAACCTGACTTTGCAGTAATACAAACTTCACCTGCTGTTTTCATTAATCCTACATCTCCTTTACCTTTTGACCATAAATCTACAGGCAAGGCACTTAACGCACTATCTTCCTCTTGAGTTAGGAGGATTTGTCATGCCATTTCTGTTTTGTCATCCCTGAGGTGCACACTTGGTCGTGCCCAAGTCACCCAGTTTAATCTTTGTACCTGGATCTGTTGATCTTTTAACTGACTTTCAGACATTGTGTTCCAAATTGTTACCTTTTTCGCCAAATCTACCCAATGTGTCCCCACTGCTTTAGTAACTGAGATATGTGGGCTATAACTTGAACGATATAAAGAACTCATTTCCTTAGTCAAAGTACAGGTCACTACTGTATTACCTTGCATATCCCAAAACATATCATTCAAAATTATCCTTGCACACTTGTGCTTAAAGAATTGTTTTTCAAATTCTTTATCCGGACCAGGGGCCTTATAGAACATTGTACAATGTAAGTGCGCCGCAACCTGCGGTGACCCGCTCCTAGATTTACTTGGAGCTAGATTGATCAACTCTGTATCAACCCTCCCCAGGCCGTCTGAAATCAAGTCTAGGCTATACCAGTAAAACAAGTCTTGTACTCCCTGTACTACTAAGCCATCCCCTAACCTTTTTGCCTCAATACCTTTAGGTGTGGGAATTGCTGCTATTCCAAACACGTGCATCATATCTCTTCCCAGCAAATTAACTGGACAAACTTTTGATATAATTACCTTACACCTAACAGTTTGGTTTGTTTGCGGATCTGTGAACAGTAGAGGATGAGACAGTGGTTCCTTATAAATTTTCCCGTTTGTCGCTTTTACAAGACAAACTCATCTGTTTCGCAGTTCAGAGGCAGAACTGCTGGACCCAAAAGTGTACGCGATGCACCTGAATCACATAAAAACTCCACTTTCTGTCCCTCAACCAAAAACTCTATCATGGGTTTCTGATCTAGATGCATAGCAATACCCAAATTTGCCAGGTTTATGGCTTCACAGTCACAATCCCGCCCTTCCATTAGAGTGTTTCTGACATTCATTGTAGAGAGTGTCTGCCTCTTCACTATCCCCATAATGAAGATGGCGCCTTTCTTTACTATCATATAGTCATGCGGAGAAGCCCTTGTTCCGTAAGCTGTGGGGGATGTTGCCACTCTTCACAGTCGGCAGTGAAATGCCCACGTCTACCGCATTTAAAACATTCTCCACATTTTAACCTTTCCCTATAGGCTGAATGTCCACCTGGTTCATTTAACGTGTCCCATTGCCGGCCCCCACGTTTTTTTTATGCCACCACATCGCTCTTGCCCCCTTTGGTCCTGTACTAAGAATATCCCACCATCATCCCCTACTGCCAACACTTGTACTTTTTTTTTCTTTTTTAGATTAAAATGTCGCTCAGCATGTCATGCATATTCAAACAAAGGTTGCAGTCTACATGTTCTATGATCTATCATGTGCTTAGTAATAAAACTACTTATCGGAGCCTTACAACCTTTAAGGAAAGCATTCTTTAATTGCTGTTCATATGGACTGTCATTAGTCTGATCCTGCGGAATCATCATTCCACAATGGTTATTGAACACTTCTGTCAGTCTTACAATATAATGATCTCCAGATTCATCATCATTTTGGAGGCACTGATTTATTACTGTCCAATCTGCTCTTGGACGCCACTTATCAGAAATTCTCTTTAACAGATCAGTGACACTCGTATCTAACACCCCAGAATTATGCTTTAATGTAGTGCCGTCATCTGCCTTGCATGTCCAAGTACCACAAACTAAGTGCCAATCTGGACCTAAGATTTGTCGCACTACTTGTTCTACTTCTAAACCATTTAGATGATAACTTAAACGCATACCAACTATGTCCTCAGAAAACTTTTGAAAATTAACCTTGGGATGAGGGATACCATCTGTAGCTCGTTTTATATCCTCTCTAGCCCAGGGACGATAAACTAAAATAGTTGGTTCTTGTCCAGCATCTCCTGCTTGTGGGTTTGCAACTTGTATTAAGGGAAGAGCTTCTGAATGGTCAGAAAGTTTAATAGCCCAACGTCCTTGCCCTGCTGGTCCTGACCTTAACTGCATAGGTTGGTCTACCTGTTGCAAAGCAACTTTAGGTACTACGGGAATTTGTGGGTAAATTGGAGGGGTCACAACATTTCCTTGAGCAGCTAATAACCCACCCTGCTGTACAGATCCCACATCTTCAGACTGATATTGAGGAGGTTCCCCCGGTATGGCAGCAGCAATTTCACCATAAGGTGGGGCGGTTGCCTGCCTTTGTACTGCACAAACTGTGTGCTCATCCTCCTTATCTAAAAATAAAGCTACTTTTTCACTTGGCACCAGTGATCCCTTTTGATTTATTTTCTCTTTTTCCTGACACTGTTTTTTCTTTTATAGCTCGTTTATTTGCTTCTTCTAACCATTTTTGTGCTTGGGGAAATCTCAGTTGTCTTTGCTTTTTAGTTCTAGTTCCTGCATCCTTTTTCAAATCTCTAACCAATTTTGCACAGGCATTCTTATTCAGTGTACCATCAAAATCATATTTCAACTTCCACTTCTCAAAAATTTAACATTATTTTTGTTTAAACTTTTCATATACTTAGCATCAACATTTAAACAGGCATCACTCTCACACTTGCAGCAACTTGAACCCATGTTTTCCTAGATTTCTTATTTTAGGACTGTATATTTTAGGACTGCATCAAAATTATTTTTACAGGGCTTATTACAAAATGGGGCTATCTTAACGGGGATCCTAACAAAATAACAGGTAATCCTAATAAAATAACAAGTAATCCTAACAAAATAATCTTAACAATTATTCCTACCCACCCTTAACTAAAAATAAAACCCTTGTCGACAAGGTTAAATTAAATTAAAAGAAAATTGTTTTCATCCTACCTGAACCAGATGAGACTCCGTTTCCCCTTTTGGTTCGGAAACCGTCCCTCAGATAGGGATCGGAGAGTGGCCGTCCTCTTTCCAACGACAAATCAGTCTGAGGGCTTTCTGTCAAGGGAATCTTAAGATGAAAAACCCTCACCTGCGCAGGTTTTTCGGTCTCTCTGTCGGTCTGATCCATATCTTCGTAGAGGTTTCCGGTCCGAAAGACCAAAATGTCAGAAGAAAAAATTCAAGTGAGTCACATCTGTTTCAGGTGATGAAAAACTTTATTTGCAGCTAACCAGATTACAGCAGCATGTTGGCCAAGATGATCTCAATCTGATCAGCTTGTTTACTGACATCAACTTTTGTACTTTCCTGTTACTAGCTAAAATAGCTTTTGTTACATTTCTAACAGTTGACAGTTGGCTATGAAAAACATCTAGGATCACAATTTACCTCCGAAAAGAATGCTTTACCTCAAAACCACAGCTAGTGTAGAATGTTTACCTCAAAACCACAGTGGTAGCTGGAATTTTCCAGAGCCTGCCTCAGTAAATTAACTCTTATTCAGAAGTATAGAAAACAGATGTTATTCGAGTTCATAAGCAAACTACATCTGTCATAGATAAAGCCCATCTTTAATAAACATGGTTCAATGAACTTTTCTTACAAACACTTCAGCAAATAGCATATTCATTTTGCTAGATGGGAGAAAGAGACAAATAACAGTATGTTTTAAAACTTTTTCTCTTAACAATATCGATTCCTCCTCGGACTATGCTTAGTTCGGAGCTGGAGTCCATGGACATTCCAATAGTGGTTCCTTCAGCTCAGATGTTGGCTCCGATTACCTCGGTTTTTCCTTCCATCGAGGTATCTGGGCGCCGATCCTCTCTTGTCTGCTCCGAGGGGGAAGTAGCATTGGACCCCTATCCGACCCCGCTCTTCCTCTCGGAGCGTCTGCTCAGTTGAGCTCGACTCTCACATCGGCCTCGGAGCCATCACCCTCGGTTTAAAGTGGGATTCCTGTCTCTTCGGAGCCCTCTTTGTGTGGAGACCATGATGCTTTCGAGGTCATGCGGAGAGTGCTGTCCCCACCGACGGCCCCACTGTCGGTGTCAACGGCTCAGTCCCCTTCTGTGCTTGTGCCAACCTCTGCTCCTCCTCCAGCCCCAAAGCGTAGGGAACCTATGCCCCAGGTCATCCTTTGGGTGAACCCACTTCTTCCAAAACCTCCCCAGAGCATTCTGAGCAGGCTTCCTGGAAGAAAAAGTGCAAGGGGAAGTACCAAGACTCCCCTGAGTCTGTCACCTCAGATACAGACCTGGATGAATCGGAGGGGTCCCCAAGGTCCCCCTCTGAAGATGTTTCCTTTTCGGGCATACTCGAGATTCTTAGGCATAGGTGTAGCTGGACTCCCCTAGCCCCCTCGAGGATGAGTCTGTATACCTGGACGTATTTGGTTCCTGACCTTCCACCTTCTGGGTGTCTCCACCTTTTGATCCACTCATGTCTGTAGTGTCTTGAAAGGCTTAGTCAGCTCCAGATTCCATGGAACCTGTCCCAAGGAGACCTAATAAATTTATCACAGCTCCCCAAGACAAACCATTCCTGACCTAAAGGTGTCCCAGTTGATGCCATGGTGGTAGCAGCAGCCACAAAGAGAGTTAGCTGAAACCTCCTCATCTGTCCATCCACTGAATAAAGAGTCTCCTACAATGGACAGATATGGGAAGCAAATGTTTTCATCAGCGACCTTCTCCCTTAGGCCCCTGAATTATCTTTCCCATTTTACTAGACTTCAGAGGGATCTCCTAAAAGAGGTTGGCGATACCCTACAAGATCCCACACTGAGGGAGCTTCAGCCAAGGTAGCTGCCCAGCTGGCGACTTTAAATTCAGTAGTCAACTCCTCCATGAGGTTTATTTCATACGCAGCCGATGGAGCGATCAGAGCTGTAGGAACAGGAATGGCTCTTGGGAGACATTCTTGGCTGCGGCTGTGTCAGTTTGCAGAACCTTTCAGAGCCTTTCAGAGCGTCCTTCACCAATACCTCCTTTGATGGCTCCTCTCTCTTTGGGCCTTAGGTGAAAGACACATTTACCAGGTGCCAGCAGGAAGGCAAGATGCTCTCTGATGTGGGAGTCCGTTTTTCCACTCTTAACCAGCCCATACCCAAAGGGTCAGAAGGGTGGAAAGGTGGTTTCAAAAATCCCAGGGACCCTTGCCTGATGCACGTGGTGATTTTTTACCCCCAGGGGGCTTAGGGGGAAACAATAACAATGGCAGATGCCACACTTGTGGCAGAGGGGGTCCGCAAAATCAGGGTGACAGATAAGTTTTCTTCCAGACCCTATCGAGATCCCTGAAGGGATGCCCGACTGCTCAACTCTGGAGGCAGTCGGGCAAAGGCTTTTCTTGTACCCAGTCACCTGGCAAAATATTACAAAAGACAAATGGGTACTATCCATTATATCCGGAGGTTACAAAATTCCCTTCCATCAACCCCCTCTTGTTTCAAAAAAATCCATCCCAGATGTTCCATCCAATCTAAGGGATCAGGCAGTCACAGAAGTTTTAAGACTGCTAAAAAAAAGAGCCATCCAGGAAGTCCTCGCAGACCAAGTAGGATCCGGAACTTACTCAATATTCTTTTTAGTGCCCAAAAAGACAGGGGACTGGAGACCAATTCTGGATCTCAGCAAATTAAACAAATCTGTACAAAAAGAAAAGTTCCGGATGGTAACACTGCAGTCCATTCTCCCCTTTCTGGGTCAGGACAATTGGATGGGCTCCATAGATCTTCAGGACCCGTACTATCATATAAAAAGGGACAGATGGTCCAGGAGATTTCTACACTTCCGGCTAGGGGCCTGTCATTACCAATTCAGAGCTCTGCCCTTTGGTCTCACCACAGCCTACAGGGTGTTCAACAAATGCATGGCAGTAGTTACAGCTCACCCGAGACCTCTAGGATTCCAGGTGTTTCCTTATCTAGATGACTGGCTCCTCACTGCTACCACCAGGGAATAACTTATAGAGGCACGAGATTACATAATCACATCCTGTGCTCAACTAGGCATCACAATAAACTTTGAAAAATCTGCCTTGTTGCCTTGTCAATCTGTTACATACATAGGAGCAGAGCTAGACACAAGAAAAAGGATTGTAAAATTGCCTCAGGCAAGAGTTTCCATTATTCGACAACAGGTGTCACTTCTGAGGAGCAAAAGAATTAAAGTCAAATATGTCCTTCAAGCTCTAGGGTCCCTGGCAGCAGCAGCCATTCTTCTAGTTCCCTTGGCACGCTTTCACATGAGAATCCTTCAGTGGCTTCTTTTCACATAATGGTCCTTCCAGGAATTACCCATGTCTCACATGATGCTAATTACGGAATCTTGCAAAAGACACCTTTCCTGGTGGATGGTCTCCCCACTAATGACTCGGGCAGACCTTTCATGGAATCCCATCCGGTGGCCACAGTGACCACGGACGCTTCCTTGATAGGGTGAGGGGGGCATTATCTAGGGAAGACCATCCAAAGCATGTGGCAACCTCATGAGTACCACTTGCACATCAACGTCTTGGAGATGAGAGCGGTGCTCCTAGCATTGCAAGCTCTTCAAGACCCTCTCCCTGCCAGGACTATTGCAATACAGACGGACAACATGTCAGTGGTTTGGTACATCAACAAGCAAGGCAGAACCAGGTCTTACCCCTTGTGCCGAGAGGCCCCCTCAGACTGTGGCAATGGGCGATTTCCTCCCAACGTTTTCTGACCGCAATGTATATCCCTGGGAAATTCAGTGTAATAGGGGACAGGCTCAGCAGGGCTATCCTTGTGCTGCACGAGTGGTCTCTGAAACAGAAAATTATGGATCTTATTTTCTGCAAATGGGGCCAGCCTTGCACAGTCTCTTTGCCTCTGCCCTCAACAACAAATGCAGCAGCTACATCTCCTTTGTTCCTCCTCCAGGTCAGACACCATGGGACGCTGTAGTCCACAATTGGCCTCAGGGACTCCTTTATTCATTTCCCCCCTAATTCCAAAAGCCACTCAGAAAGCAAATTCGTTGGGTTGCAAGATGATCCTCATTGCCCCCTATTGGCCTCGACAGATTTGGTTTCCGTTCCTTCACCCCCACCTTCTAGCCCAGCCTTTGGTTCTGGACCCAGTGCCGGACCTCTTGATTCATCCATCAGGCAGGTTACACCAATCCCTCTAATCTCTCAAGCTCACAGCTTGGTTACTGCACTTCCAGTCTTAGCCAGGCTCCCTAATATTTTCCCGGCAGTGCGTGATATTATTGTCTCCTCTCATAAGACAACTACAAGGAAAGTTTATGCTAGTAAATGGAAAAGATTTTCTTACTGGGCAGAATCCAGGAATTTAGATTATTTTACAGCTTCTGTATACAAAATTTTAGATTTCTTAGCAGAACTGTTTTCATCTGGTGCAGCTGCTGCTACCATCAGAGTACAACTAGCTGCCATTTCAAATTTTCACATCGGAGTTTTTAACTCGAACATAATGTCCCACAAACTCTGTAAGGCCTTCATGAGAGGTACATCTCTACTTAGACCCCCAGTGAAAGAGCCCCTTCCACCTTGGGATCTCAATTTGGTTCTGGCCTCCTTGATATTGCCACCCTTTGAACCAGCAGCATCATGTTCTTTGAAATTTCTCTCTTGGAAAACTCTTCCTAGTTGCTATTACGTCTGCCAGACGTGTTTCAGAACTCCATGCCCTATGTATTCGCCCTCCATAACTGTTTTTCACAAAACTCCATGCCCTATGTATTCGCCCTCCATAACTGTTTTTTCACAAAGACAGAGTTTCTCTGAGAACCAGCCCATCTTTTCTACCTAAAGTTTATTCAGAACACAATTTGAATCAATCCATTGAACTTCCTGTCTTTTTCCCTAATCATTCCAACAAGGCAGAATACAGATTACACCAATTGGATGTGCATAGACAACTACATTTCTATCTCCATAGAACTAGAGCTGAGAAAATCAGATCAGTTGTTCCTTTCATTTGCTAACAACAAACAAGGCCTTCCAGTTTCTAAAGTAACCTTGTCAAAATGGTTATCCGACACCATTGCCTATACTTACCATTTGCAACAAAAAGGTCTTCCAGCAAGACCCAAAGGTCATTCAGTCAGGTCAGTAGCTACTTCTGTAGGTTTACAATCTAGATTGCCCATAGATTCAATTTGTGCGGCAAGCTACTTGGGCAGATCCTCATACGTTATTTCTCATTACAAAGTAGATGTGGTCTCCCGGGGCACGGCTTCCTTTGGTTCCACGGTTCTGAAGAGTCTGTTCCAATGAGCCCACCAGGATTGAAGTGCTAGGGATGCTGTCCCATCCAAGAACGAAGGCAAGATTGGACAACTTAACATAAAGAAGTTATGTACCTGCCATAACATTCCATGTTAGTTGTCCTTCATCTCGCCTTCCTTCTTGAGTCCCTCCCTCCTTCCCTCTTCCTCGAGGATTGAGAGGAGTTTTTCAATGGTTTCACTGGCTAACTTGTTTTGTTCTTAGTTGCTTCCCAAGCAAACCATGACAATTTACTGTATAAACAGGTTTAATAATAATGGATTATCTTCTATGATTATGTCTAGTGTGAGCAATATCAAATGAGATCTGGGTAGCTGATGCTGGGCATTCTGGGATAAGGGATAGCCTTGAGCTATAGAAGGTGGCTGAGTTGGAGCAGAGGATTGGCTCCGAACTCATCCAGCAAGAAGGAAAGCAAGATGTAGGACAGCTAACATGGAACATAATGGTAGGTACATAACTTATTTTTTCTGCTTTTGTGTTGCATGCATGTACAGTTTGGCAGGTTAATCTTTTATGTAGCTGTTTCATGTCATCTCCGTTTGAGTCTATGCCACATCTTAAAGAACTTTTTTTTTTATTGAAAACACTCAAACAAAAATATACACACTCTCTCCCAATACCGCCTAAAAGTATTAACTTAATAATAACAAGCATAACTGTGTACATTTTCAAATGTTAAAGCTTTACCCTCCTGATAGAAGCAAATGTGCCAAACTGACAGCTACACACACAAAGACTCGAGCTAATCTAAAAGAAAGGTTATTAATGCCAAGATGCATGGTATAGCCTGTGGTTCTGTTAAATGCTGACTGGTTTTGTCTTATATTTATAGCTCTACCAGCTGGGAAAGCACTTGAATGCTTTCAGAAAGCATTTTCTCCGAGCCATTTATTTTATCAGATTGTCTGCTAGAGACATGAGAGCCAAGTACAAAACTGTTTATTGGGAAAAAAAGGCTTGTAATATTGAAAATTCTTTTCATTTACTTGCTTTCTCTTAAAATGTGTTACTAGATTAAACTAATGACACCTGTTTTCATTAGTGTCCCCGTTACACTTAAAAATAACTGAAAAAACTTTACTTTATAATTTGCAAAGAAAATCCTGCACTATTTAAGTAATAGTATTCAGAAATGTTATTTTACTGGCAGTTAACTTTCCCCTCTCCTGAGAATATTTCTGAACATTAATGGCATGTAGTAGGGCATATGCGTTGGTCCCCTTCAAGTTTAAGAAAGTCCAATATGTCCAGTTTTTTTGTTCTGTTCCTGCTCATCTCATTCTCCCAAACCATGTCTATGTTTAATTTCCAATGCACTCTTGATTCTTCTAGTCAACTTTTGTGCTTTTTTTCCCTTCTCTCAAGCATTTTCCTTTGAAACACAGGAAAAGGTTTCACTGGCACAGTCTCTCTGTCTTCTTTATAATCAGAACAAGAAAGTCTTTCTGTTTCACATTTCACTTTTTGTTGGACAGTCTTTTGTATTTCTTCCTTATCATGTACTTCATCTAAATAAGGATTTTGTTCCTCCAAGGAAAAATATTTTGAAGGTAGCTGGGTGCAGCAGTTTGAATCTCACGTCATCTTCTTGACATTCCCTGAGTAATGGGATAAGTTTTACTCTTCTACCTGGTGTACAATAAGTAGTCATTCTCCACAAATACTCTGCTGTCTCCCACTTTAGTATTTTGTCCTGCCACAGTTTTGTCAGAATCAACTCCTTCTGCTGGTAAGACTGAATCTTTACTGTTAAAGGTCTAGGTTGTTTTCTCACAGCCAGGTTTGGAGCATACACATAATATGCCCTTTCAATTAACAATTCTTGTTGTGGAATACCTGTTCAGTTGCTTATTTGTGCTTTCATAAAATTAACAGTCTGTTCCTTCCAGCTTTTCCTTTACAGCAGAAAATCTTAGATCTGAAGTAGGGACTTCATTTGTCAGCAACCTGTGGGTCTTGGATCCGATATCGGATCCGAGCCGGCAACTTGTTTCATAGCTAATGGATCCGAGCTCCTAGCTCCTCCCCTCACCCATAATCCCCTGCCAACCCTTCATGACCTCAGATCTAGTTTGCCGCGCTTGTGGATAGCTGGATTCCATTGAGCTCTAGAAAAAAATCGTCAGTTAAGTCTGTTTTTTCTGTCAAATTTCTCTACCTTATTTTAAAAAAATAGTGTGTAAGAGTTAGGTTCCCTATAGTATAAAATTTTCTTTTACTTAGTTTTTTCCCTCCCTTCACTGGTCGTTAGTGTGTGTGTGTGTGTGTGTGTGTGTGTGTGTGTGTGTGTGTGTGTGTGTGTGTGTGTTGTGTTTTTGGGGCCTGTGTGTTTGTGTAGCACTACCTTTTTTCTTTCAAGTATGGCTGAGGCCCCAAAAGTCATTTTTTCTAAATGTACCGAGTGTGGCCATAAGCTCTCCCCGGCTGATGGGCCACACTCGATGCGTTCGGTGCCTTGAGGTTGAACACCTCACCTCAGGCTGTACCATTTGTGCAGTGTTCAACCCCAAGGCACTGAAAGAGCGGGGGTCGAAGCTGGTCCTGGCGGGACTTTTGCCCCCGGACTCGGCTCTGGCCTCCGCTGCTCCCATGGCACTACCACAGGCTGTGGTTGTTGCCACTCCTGCCCCCTTCCTTCATCCAGGACTCAAACTCTCGCTAAAGGGCCGGAGGACAGGGAGGCTAGGAGGGAGAAACGGAGGGAGAAGCACCACAAGCGGCGGGCCGAGGCCTCCGCTTCGGCCCCGCCAGCTAAGCGGGCTTCTCCCTCCACTGCTTCTAGGTCTCCTCCTCCTTGGCTCCGATCTCCTTGTTTCTCCCCAGGGCCCGAGGAGGAGGAGGCCCGATCTCCATCGAGGTCATTGAGGCGGCATTCCAGGCCTGCCTCGGTGGCCTCTTCGAGATCAACGTTCAGCATGTCTGATGCAGAATTGGATCGGATGATGCGAAGATTCATCCAGGCCCAGCTGCAGATGGGAGTGCTCTTGCCCCCCCCTTCGGGGGGGGGGAGCTCGACACCATTTTTTGCTCCAATTGCTCCTTCTCCGTCCCGCTACCCGGGTTCGGAGCGTTCGGAGCCGAGCAGTGTTGGAGCCGGGGGTGGGTCGGTGCAGACAGTACTTGGTACTTAAGATCCGACCCTGCCCTCCTACCCTCGAGCCTGTCTGATCCGACCTCTCGGAGCCTTGGCCCGAGCTTCGGATCCGAGGGATTCAGTGTGCCTTCGGCTGCGTCCAGGTCAGAGCGCACTGGTCCTTTGGATCCGATGGTCTCGGCGCCAGTTCCGATCCCTTCATCGGATCCGAGTGGGAGCCGACTCTCCGTGCCCAGAGAGAGTGGTTCCCCCTCGGCCTTCGATGTAGTGGAGAGGGTTCTGTTGAGAGCATCTGGACCCCCGGCCCTTGTCTCGGCTCCACCTTGCACTCCCTCTCTGCTGGGCCAGGCTTCCATTACCCGGCCTAAGGGACAGCCTGCTTCAATGTCCCAGGTAGTTCCATTGGAACAGGATGTTGCTGGCAAGGCCTCCTCGGACAGCCCCCCCCCCCCCGAGGAAGTGCCCCGCAAGCATAAGTGCAAGAGGAGGCACGTGGACTCCCCTGAGTCCTTAACTGAGGACACGGACTTGGATGAAGGGGAAGGCTCCCCAAGATCACCCCCTGAGGATGTCTCCTTTGTAGACATCATGGAGATGCTGAGGATCAGAGGTGGGTGGTCTGCCCCCAAGTCTTCCTCCGAGTCCGTGTTTCTGGAGGCATTCGAAGCAGGCCCATCTACCTCTTGGGTGTCCCCTCCGGCCGACCCCTTGGTGGACCTTATTACCACCAGGCGTGAAAGGACCCGGACACCATGGAGCCAATACCCAAATGCCCGGACAGGATACTAATCCCCCCCCCCAGACCTGTCACACTGGAGCAAGGGTCCCCCCGTAGATGCCATGTTGGCGGCAGCCACGAAGAGGGAACTAGCTCAGGAGAGCCCCCAGTCCATCCACCGAGCAAGGAATCCCACTCGATGGACTGCTTAGGGAAGCGAGGTTTTAGTTCAGCGACCTTCTTGGTAAGGTCTCTGAACTGTATGGCACATGTCATCAGGATGCAGCAGGATCTTATCAAAGAATACGCTGCCTCCCCCCCCTGAGTCCATGTCAGCGGAGGACAAACAATTGTACTCCACCCGAATGGCCACTCTGAGATCCATTTCAAATACCTCTATGCGGCTATTGTCCCACGCCACCAAGGGAGCCGCTAGGGCTAGCGGAGCGGGCCTAGTCATGAGACGTCAGGCCTGGCTCTGTCATTGTGACTTTGCGGAGCCCTTTAAAGCGTCTTTTGCGAACGCCTCTTTCGATGGTTCTGCCCTGTTTGGCAAAATGGTTCGCAAGACACTTGTCCAGAGCGAGAAGGACGGGAAGACGTTGTCTGCAGTCAGAGTCCGCTTCTCTGCATCCCAGCAGTCCTTTTCGAAGAACCAAAATGGTCAGAAGAAGATGTGGTTCCGGAAATCGCAACATTCTCAACCCGCTCCGGACAACCAGTCCTTCTGTGGCAGAGGAGGACAGGGAGGACGCCACCCCAGGGGCAGAGGGGCTCCGAGAAACTTTGGGTCCAAAGAACCTTTCTCTGACCGGCCCACGCAGCAGCTCTGAAGGGTTGCCCGACTGATCCACTCTGGAGGCAGTCGGGGGGGGGGGGGCACTTCTCGGAGCACCTAGCGGCATGGGAGTCCATCACAACAGACCGCTGGGTGCTTCAAATTATATCCAGAGGGTACAAAATCCCATTACTTCATGTCCCCAAATTTAAAAACCTCCCTGATGTACCACCCGATCAGAGGGAGGCTGCAGACGCAGAAATTCAGCAGCTGCTAAGAAAAAGAGCCATCCAGCCCATCCCCCAAGACCAGCTCGGATTAGGGTTCTACTCCAGGTTCTTTTTGGTGCCAAAAAAGACTGGGGACTTGAGACCGATTCTAGACCTGTCCCGCTTGAACCTGTTGGTAACCAAGGAAAAATTCCGAATGGTCACTCTTCAATCTATTCTCCCCCTTCTAAGGGAGAATGATTGGATGTGCTCTATAGACCTCAAGGTTGCGTACTACCACATTCTAATGAACAGACGATCCAGGAGGTTCCTCCGCTTCTGGCTGGGAGCCAGTCACTACCAGTTCAGGGTCCTTCCCTTTGGCCTCACCACAGCTCCCAGGGTGTTCACCAAGGTATTAGCAGTGATTGCGGCCCACCTGAGATTCCAGGGAATACAGGTCTTTCCGTACCTGGACAACTGGCTCCTGACCACCCCAACAAGGCATCTACTTTGCTCAGCCAGAGATTTCTTTCTCCGCCTAGCCCCACAGTTAGGCATCACCATCAATGCCGACAAATCCTTTCTGGTCCCGACACAAGCCATAGAATTTATAGGAGCCAGAATAGACACCAGAGAGCTACGAGCCTTTCTAACGTCCGAACGACTTCGGAATTTGCAACTTCATGTGCGGGCTATCCTCCAATCAGAGACCCCACCGGCGGAATTGGTCCTGAGGGCGCTGGGCTCCATGGCGGCAGCGATAACGCTCCTTCCATGCGCCCGTCTGAACATGCGGGTACTGCAATAGACCCTTCTAGTACAATGGTCTTTTCTGTCTTTTCCTCTCCATCGCCCCATTGCTATCAGCAAGGCTTGTAGGAGGGCTCTATTATGGTGGCTCCATGCTCCGGACCTCCATACAGGCTGACCCTTCTGCACCTCTCCCCCTCTCGCCACGGTGACCACAGACGCCTCCCGCCTCGGGTGGGGGGCATTATTCAGGCAGGACGTTCCAAGGCACGTGGAACGATACAGAGACCTCCCTGCATATCAACGTTCTGGAGATGAGAGCGGTGCTGAATGCTTTGCAAGCACTTCAGAATCTCCTCCCCGTAGGAACAATTGCAATTCAGTCGGACAACATGTCTGTTGTCTGGTACATCAACAAACAGGGGGGAACCAGGTCTTACCCTCTATGTCACGAAGCCATGAGAGTGTGGGAATGGGTGATCTCCACCAACCGCTTTCTGATTGCAACGCACATTCCGGGGCGGGCCAACATCCTAGCGGACAAACTCAGTCGCACCCTTCTTACCCCATACGAGTGGTCTCTCAACCCACTAGTAGCGAAGCAGATATTTGCAATATGGGGGCAACCCTGCTGCGATCTTTTTGCCTCTCCCTCAAACACCAAATGCGGCAATTTCTTCGCTCTGATTCCCCCTCCAGGGGAAACTCCAAGAGACGCTCTGGTGCATGCTTGGCCACCCGGTCTACTTTATGCCCATCCTTCTCTACCCCTGATGCTGCAACTCTTACAGAAAGCCTCGTGGTTGGGGAGCAGGATGATCCTCATTGCCCCATTCTGGCCTTGGCAAATTTTGGTTCCCTTACGTGTGGTCTCACCTAGTGAATCCCCCTTGGATTCTGGATCCCAGTCCGGATCTAATCTCCCATCCGACGGACTTACCGACCCCAAATCTGGACAGTCTGAAGCCGACAGCTTGGTTGCTCCAGTTCCACTCCTAGTTAGGACTCCCGGTATCTCTTCACCAGTCAAAGCCATCCTTGTGGCAGCGCATAAGCCCTCCACCAGGAAAGTGCACTGCAGTAAATGGAAACGTTTCTCCATCTGGGCAGAGCATCATAATCTAGATCCCTTTACGGCTCCTCTTCCATCCATATTAGACTTCCTAACCGAACTTTTTCAGGAAGGCGCTAGTTGCTCAACTGTCAGTGCAATTGGCTGCCATCTCCCATTACCATGTGGGACATGACACAGGGCCCTTGATGTCGGCCAAGTTGTGTAAAACCTTTCTCAAAGGCACCTTTTTGTTTAGACCCCCTATAAAAGAAGCCGTACCACCTTGGGATCTTTCACTAGTTCTTTAAGCCTTGACTGCTCCACCTTTTGAACCTGCTGCTTCAGTAGATCTCAAATACTTGTCCTGGAAAACAGCATTTCTTGTAGACATTATTTCTGCGAAGAGAGTTTCGGAGCTTCAAGCTCTTTCTGTGAAGCCTCTTTATTTGATCTTTCATCCGGACAGAGTGTACCTCAGGATCAATCCCTCTTTCCTTCCCAAAATAGCATCAGAAACCAATATAAATCAATCCATAAATTTACCGGTTTTCTTTCCTAAATATCAGAATAAAGGAGAGTACAAGCTGCACTCATTAGATGTTCATAGGCAGCTACGTTTTTATACTCATAGAACAGCTGGTCATAGACAATCCGACCAGCTGTTCATTTCCTTTGCCAAATTTAATTTGGGGAAAGCAATATCAAAAGTATCTCTATCACGCTGGATTTCACAGTGTATCCTATTGGCGTACCAAGCCTCTGGGAGACCCGCACCTGAAGGAGTTCGCGCACATTCCACTCCTTCCATCTCTACTTCTGCGGCCTTCAAATCTAGAGTTCCATTGGATGATATTTGTTCGGCAGCCACTTGGGCCTCATCTCATACCTTTATTAACCACTGCAAACTGGACGTGATTTCTAGAGGGAGAGCATCCTTTGGCTCTGCGGTGATCCGCAATATCCTTCCATGATGGCCACCCAAGATTCAGGTAGCTGGGGACTCTGTCCCACAGGTTGCTGACAAATGAAGTCCCTACTTCAGATTAAGAAGTTATGTACTCACTATAACGTTCCATCTGAGTAGGTAGCTTCATTTGTCTGCAACCATCCCCCTCCTTCCCCCTGGCCTGCAACCATCCCCCCTCCTTCCCCCTGGCCTTCAGCGGATCTATGTTAGTTGGAATACCCTTTTTGGGTACATATTGAGGGGCAAAGTCGATCTGAGGTCATGGAGGGTTGGCAGGGTATTATGGGTGAGGGGAGGAGCTAGGAGCTCGGATCCATTAGCTATGAAACAAGTTGCTGGCTCGGATCCGATATCTGATCCAAGACCCACAGGTTGCAGACAAATGAAGCTACCTACTCAGATGGAGCGTTATGGTGAGTACATAACTTCTTATTTTTTTCTATGTGCCCTGTCCTCTTATTCTATTATTTTTTTGAAACCTCTATATTCAGACAGACTTTACTTTATTTTGACCTCAGAGTTTTGCATTTTATCACTTTGTCTGAATATCTGTTTAAAACTTCTTCCATTTTTCCATCCTTTTATTCTTTGAGTTGATATACTCCGTCAGTGTTTTATTTATTTTAGTTAGGTCTTTGTGCATTTGTGTTTTACTTTTGTGTATGTTACTGGAAGTCATGTCTGGAGGTTGCACTGCTTTTTACTGAACAGCTACAGTATTTTTCCCTGTCATTGTTTTTTCCACTTTTGTAGCTGATTGTCCTTCAGGTTCTCGATATGTTTTTTTTCCTGGCTTCCAGGCAGTGCCCTTTCCGGCCAGTTACTGCAATGTACCCTGAAATCTAGGCCCACTGGCTTTCTCTGCTAGAATTAAGCAGTTACCCAATGTGCAATCATCTTGGACATTCCCAAGACATCTCACATTTTGAGACCATTTCAGATCTTTTCAGGATATAAAATTAATGAAGATAATTAATGGCTGTATCCTTTGTTTTATGTATCCAGACACAAAGGATATGTGGGAAGAGACCAGACAAAAGATAATACTAAAACTGAGAAAGTTGAAGATGTTTATGGATAGTAAGATACAAGCATTGAAAATATTTTTAGTCCTTTTAAGTTTATATATGGGTCAGGCATATTTCTGTCAACCAGAGGAGAAGTTGTGGAAAATAAGAGAGTTGTATTAATTTATGTGGGAGGCAAGAGTTAACTGGGATAAGTTGATGCTGCCTATTGAACAAAATGGTTTAGGATTACCTGATTTGAAGGGATATTTTACAGCTATACAGTTAAGGCTATAATTCAGGATGGAAAGAGATGATGAAATGGAGGGAACGTCAAGAAATAGAGAACGGGAATTTCGAAGCAGATCCTTGGAGAGAATAATAACAACAATGCAGAAATTATATTCATAATGTAGCAGCAAATATTCCAAGAACTAAGCTAACATGAGAATGGAGAAAGGAGATTTTACCAGTAGGGCTGCAGGTGGGGTTGCAGAAAGTAGACGAGGGGAATGGAATTTACTAGAGAAAAATGGCAAAGGAACCAAGGTATTGGGAGTAAATAACTAAAGAGTGAAAGGTTATAGGACAAGAAGACGTTTGGACTGCAGGCTAGAAACTGCCTTCATTATCAGGGATTGATATCGGAGTATAGGCAAAGAGAAAGGGATAGGAGAATCTTAAGTGCAGGACCTGATTTGTAAAGTTTTTAGTTGAATCTAGAACATACATTGCTGTTGAAAGGGACACTTAGTAGGGTATATAAGACATTGCATGATGACTAGAAGAATGAGTTAGAGGAGGTTAGAAAAGATTGTGAAGGGAGACTGGAAAGGCAATTTTATAAGAGAACAATAGGACATATGTACGGCTCCCAAGTATACAATAAAGTCCAGAAAGAAATGATTCTTTTGAGCTGGGCACAGGGTCTGAATTGCCCAGACATAGTAAGGCCTTGTTGAGTTTAATTCTCTCTGCTTCCAAAAAAACAATTACTAGAAAATGGAAATGAAATATTATAACTCAACTGTAGAAGAACTGAATGTTATAAAAGAGACAAAAGAACTGTTATAGGGATCTTTGGAAAATGGAAGGAGGAAATTACATAGAAATACATGGAAACTGCAGGAACAAGACAGGCAGCATAATGTTCAGGAGGAGGAAGAGTGAGATTTAACGGAAGGTATGAATTGAGTATTGTTTTGTAATGTTGGACTAATGATAGTTACAAAGAAAGAAAAGATGTGGTATAAAAATGGAAACATGTTAATATAGTTTGTTTTCTGTTAATGTTTGTTTATGTTTTATGTAATAATTTAATAAAGGTGTTAAAGACGGAATAAAGATTCACCATCCGCTCACAGGGAGTATAATTAACCATGACCTCTTGAGTCCTGCTAGTATTAATTCTGTACCCTGCCAAAGCTATATATCTCCCCAATAATGGGAATGTTTTTGGAAAAGTATGATATGGAGCAGAAAGATACAACAGCAAATCATCAGCATAGAGCAAAACTTTATCTGGCATGCAGACAATAGCCCCCTATTTATGATTTAAACTGCTCTGTCAGGGCTCAATATAAATTGTCAACAGTAATGAGGAGAGTGTACATCCCTGCCAAGTCCCCCTAATTAATCTAAATGGATTGGATAGCCTACTTCCAATTTTTATAACTGCAGCATAATCCATATATAGAGAATTATGTAGTGTGACAAATTTCCCAGGGGAACTCCATCCTCTTCAAAAGTACGACCAAAACATGCAGAAGACTCTGTTAAATGCTTTTTCTGCATCCAAACTTGTGAAAAGCAAAGTTGCAGTGTCAGAATTTGTGTAATCCAATGGTAAACTAGTTTTTATAAAGTTATTTGCCATGGAGCTTCCCGGAACAAGTCCTGTCTGATCAGTATGGATTAAGACCAGTAGAATAGTAGCCACCATATTGAATAGCCATAAATAATTTATAGTCCTGGTTTAATACTGACGTAGGTCTGCAAGAGAGGGGGATACTTGCCTTCCTTTGGGATTGAAGAAATCACAGAGTGAGATCAGGAAAATGGAATGAGCTTTGTTTGTATTATCCTATTAGCTATCTCTGCAAAGGCCCTGATAAACTGAGCCATCTCCATCCAATTACCTCTAATGAAATCCCATCTAGGTATGTTTTTTAAGAATCGTTTTAACCTTTTCAAATGTGACCAGTTCCAGCAGGGATTCCACTATGATGGGTCTGAAGTAGGAAGCTATAATGAATCTGAATAGTCCCTTGAACTTTCTTTTAGGTTTTGTGTTGGGGAGAGGTTATGATACATCCCCTCGTTAAAAAAAAAATACATCATTTTTTAAGATTTGCCCTGGATTATTCATAGGTTCATATATACCTCTCTGCTACTTGCTGATGGAATCGCAAAGCAATATATTTTTGAGATTTGGGAATAACCTCAAAATGTGATAATTTGAGATTGTGCTACAAGATTTGTTTTCTATTGCAGATAATTTACCTCCTTTTCCTTAGCTAAGTCTTCATTAGTACCCCATTTTCTACTTATTGTGTACATCTTCACCAGGGACAATTTACTCAACATCCTCTGGAAACACTGTCTGTAACTAAAGAGTACTCTGCTTTGAAACCTCTTGGCAAACTCACTTAGATCTTTCAAGTTCCTCCCACCAGAGAGGAAAATATCTAAGTTCTTCTGAATCCGCTCTCAGGAAGCAATCAAGCAAGACATTTCCTGTGTGAACTACCTTCCCTTACAAATTAACAAATGAATCTTCCAATGTATCTGGACAAAATTCTGTTCATGTTCAGCACAGTTGCTAGGGGCCATGATATAAAAGCACAAGGAGAAGAATCTTAAAAATCCTGAAAGATGTATATTTTTGCTAGACTTTGGTAGGAATGAAGTTTGGATACTGGATGCAATTTTAGAAGCCATAGAGGGAGAATGAGGTCAATGTCCTGTAGAAGACACAAAGACAACTAATACTGGGAAATGTCAGAAGTGAATGATACGAAGACAGTGGGAAGGAAGGGTATTCAAAACACTGGAAGGGGGGATGTGATGGAGTTGCAGTGAAAGTGAGGGTGAATAACCAACAGATCAAGGTGACTAATTAATTTAAATCTTATGAGAAGAATCCTTTTTCAAATGAGGGAATGGAGGAGAGTATATACAGCTGATAAACTGAGAATTATACAATGACCCCCCCCCCATTAATATTCAAAAACGTGCACGCTGATTGGTCAGCGTGCACATTGTAAATTAGAGTTATAATAATGGAAAAAGGTCAGCGTGCACATTGTAAATTAGAGTTATAATAATGGAAAAAGGTCCGGTCGCCCGGACTTTTTCCATTACTATAAATCTTTTTTTACAGCAATGGAGAACGCAAGATGTCTGTTGCTTCCCACTGTCTCGCTGTGTTAAACGGGTTTAATATAGTGAGACAGCTTTAAAAAAAGCAACGGAGATTCTCCGTTGCTTTTTTTAAAGCTGTCTCGCTATGTTAAACTCCTTTAACATAGCGAGACTGTTTGTAAAAAGCAACGGAGATCTTGCTTTCTCCGTTGCTTTTGCCCACAGCTCTGATGTACTGCGTAGGCATACGCATGCGCAGTACATCATAACTGCTGCAGAATACCAGACAGCTGCGGAAGGGCAGCAAGGAGGCATTATACAATGCCATTATTTAAGAAAAGTAATTATTTTTTTTCTTAAATAATGTCATTGTATAATAGCAATAACCCACTCCTGGGTGTGGGTAATGCTGGATTTACCCACAGTTGGCTTTGTTTGGCCAGTCGGGCTTCGCCCTCGTGACCAAACCACACCAACCGTGGGTAAATTCAGCATTGCCCACACCCGGGCGTTGGTTATTACTATAGTACACACCTGAAGTCTTTAAGTTACTTTAGATTCCTGGAGGAATAAGATGGAAGAGGGAGAGACAGCTGCAGCACTTAGACTGAACAGACTCGCATTCTCCTCCTCTCTTTAATATATTAGTATATATCAGCACGTGTACAGCCAAGCTGCCATTATTGTTTTGTTAATTTCTGCAAATCTTATGAGCAAATTCTGCCCTGGATGCATTCTTATGTACAGTAACTGACCCAAAGAATAAACTTGCGTTTGTGCAAATTTATTTGTTTGCTTCAGAATATTTAAAGTTAACACTTTAATTTTGTGTTAACATGGCACAGTGTATACATATTTTATATATTTTTCTAGTCTCAGGTATTTTATTTTCTTAATCAGCATTCATTGAAGAAGGAAATTAATTCCGGTGGCACTTTATCTGGGCTTCAAATTATCTTCTTTCCCAGTCACCCAAGCAAGTAATTCAGTAAGATTTGTTTGGCAAGGTTTTATTAGACACCATGCTTTCTTTGTCACTGTACATGTTGCTGTCCTAACTGCAGTGGCTTGTTCTGTTTTTTCTTATGTGAGGAAAACTGTAGCTCATTGGCCTGTTATAAGATTGATTAGAATGTGCAAATGGCAGTTGACTTTATTTGTATGGGCAGCAAACTTCTGCATGTAGATGCTTTCTTGCTGATGTTTGTTTTTTGGAGTGGTTACCTGTTTATAAATAATTCTCTCTCTCTGTCCCTTCCTCTGTTTCTAGGTTATGAAAAAGACAAAGCAGATAAACAGCAAAATCTTGCCTCTAAAAGGCTGAAAGTTATCCCACCTGAAGTATTGAGTAATGTAGAAATAGAGTTTCTGAATCTAGACCGTAACAAACTGAAGAATGTTATAGGAATTTCAGAACTGAAAAAATTAAAGGAACTCGCTCTTTCTAAAAATGAACTAGCAGAATTTCCTGTAGAAATCAAGAATTTGAGATCACTTGAGAAGCTAGAAATAAATCAGAACAAAATGCAGAACATTCCTGAAGGAATCTTTTGCAGCCTTCACCGGTTGAAGCATTTAAAGCTGAACAACAATCGTATCTCCAAACTTCCTGATGACCTTAGCAACTGCGGTGGTCTAGAATACTTCAATATTTCCAGCAACTGGATCCGGGTAATACCACCATGCATTTTAACATTAAAAAAACTTGTAGAACTTTATGTGGGAAACAATAAGCTGCGTAAACTTCCAGCAGAGCTTTTTGAGAATAAAGTACTTAAGAAGTTTAATGCAAGATCCAATCCATTAAGAGAGCCACCAGATGAAGTGTGCTCTGGAGGACTTAAGCAGATTCGAAACTACTTCAGCCAGCTCCAAAAAAGTGACGCAGAAGAGGTAAAAAAGATAAAGACAATATTCCTTGGTGAATCAATGGCTGGGAAATCTACAATATGTAAGAGTTTATGTATGGAACCTGAGGTTGTGCCTACTGAAGAAAGAACTGTTGGAATTGAAATCAATGAATTTCCAATAGAAGACTTCACTTTTTATTTTTGGGATTTTGCTGGCCAACATGAATATTATCTCACTCATCATGTATTTATAACACCCCAAGCATTTGTCATTCTGGTTATTAATTTGCAGAGGTAACTATTCCTTAAAATATTGTAGACAAGTTATTGTTGGAGTTTTTTTCCTGAAAATTATATGCTGTCTCCGTATATTAGAATTCTGTGTGTGAAATTCTCTTTTAATATGTGTCACTGTAGTAGCTTAGCACACATATATATTTGTTGTAGACTAATATTGTCGCAATAGCTTGAAAAGTTTGTAGAACTGAGCTGGCTCTTTTATACCCAGGGGTAAGGTCCTGACTATGAACCCAGGATCAAGTTGCAAGCTAGGTGATAGAGAAGCTGGACAAAGAGTGTGGAGTGTGCGGCCAGAGCCATGTTGCCCATCCTGGAAGGAGGGAGGCAGTCTAGTCTGCTGTAGTACTAGTACTGGATCAGTAAGAGGGTATATCTTGCAGCATTTGGCTATGGATGTGTGCTTGGCTCTACCAAATTTTGTGTATACGGTTGCCTTTAAGGTGGTACATGTGAAGGAGTATGCATTCATGTACATAAAGGAAAAGCAGAGTGAAACTAGACCAGGTGCTCACATAAGTACTTATGAATGCCAGCTACTTGGGGAAGGGGGCTAGGCCCTTAACTGAAACATCTGGCAAATGGAACAGTGGACAGTCACATTGGGCAGCCAGATGGTTGGTAAGTTTGAAGGAAAAATTGCATCTTAATAAGTTTGTTGAACTGAGACTTGTTTGTAGGACATTGCAGCCTGAATGTTATGATACTAAACTATATAAGCTTGTGGCTCATTTGTAGATGTTCTGGTCACAGACTTTTTTTTTTTTTTTGATGGGGCTCTGTTTCTCCCTGTAGCCAGCCAATAATCAGCTCCCTTACTGGGATCATCATCCAGTTCGGCATCCGGAGTTTCTGCTCAGTCCTATTACAGCTTGAGTGTGTAGAACCACCACACTACTCAGCCCATATGCATGCATTTTTGTATATCCGATGCGTGTATATCTTAGTATACAACATATATGCTGTTAGTTGGCTGTATATCTTTATTCCTGCAACTGCTGAGTACCCAGTTTTGGCAAGGTGTCAGTTTTGGAAGTGCACCAAGCTGCCATACCAGCCCTCCAGATAGGTGATTTAGTAGCAAGCACTCCCTTTTCTCTTTCGTGTTTGGCCTTTTACTTAATTGAGAATCTGAGTCTGACTTAGCTGTCTGGTTTGCAGTTACATCTTTATCCCTCTGCGCCATGGAGCCAGCATTAAACTCAGGAAAGTGTTTGATTTTGTTTTCTAACAAATGAAAACATCTTTATTCTAATCTAGATTTAACTTAAAGGAAAAAGCTGTTACAATAAAAGTACAGAGGTATAGGCAGAGGAGATAGGGCAGCAGTTATTTTTTATGAAAACTGTGGCATTCTCAGTGGAAATAACCCATTTCTGATTAGTAAACTTAATCATTTTGATTTAATTTTTGTTTTTCCAATAAAGTAGTGGTGTAGTTTATAATGCAAGGTGGAAAACATATGGTCAAAGATTGTCCTACGCTTAGCAAAATTGTTTTTCTGTAATATCTCAGAAGTTGATGCTCAAGATAGTTGAGAGTTACAAACTTTATTTTTATTTCATTTTTAACACCTTTAATCATCATGAAATAAGTTTCCATTATCTTTGTGCAGCATATAAAATTTATTTTCTTGTTAATGATTTTTATTATTACTCCAACACTGTATAAATTGCTGAATTCCTGTTTGCCGTTAAACATCACTACTACTTAAGAAGCATTCTGCAGTTGACATTCCCATAAATTACATTTATTTCTGTAAATGTGCTTTTTTTAAATATCCCATCTCCATTTCTTTTATTTCCTTCACAATATTCAGTACTTCCACTACAATTGGTTTAAATTTTGAGTTCCACTTACTAGTAATTGCTTTTTGGCAGCCAGTAACATTAAAATTTGTAAGGCTTTATTATGTCTAGGCTATTCAGACACTATATCCCAGCTCAAAAGAATAATTTTCTTGGATACTACCATTTGTTCTACCAACATTTCTGTCAAGGTACTCTGTAGGGAGTTGTAAAAAGCAGCCAACTCATTACATTCCAGTCATGCACTTAATTCTTGTTGGTGACTTTTTTATTTTGTCGTTTTTGTATGGTTGCACCAAACAACCACCCATACACCACAAATGTTGAACTTTCGGTTTGCTTTGATTTGCGTTGTGCAGAAATTAAAATTCAAGAGTTTTCAAGCAGCACATGCAGTCTTTTGTTGCATGATTTAGGATCACAATTTTGCTGTCAATGAAATGTGCAAATGCCCATCAAGAACTTTCACTTTTTAGGCTGATAGGTATTCTGGTGTAGTTTGGTAATTCACTTTGGTGAGAAAGGAAACCCTAGTCTGCAAGTCGGTCAGTAACTTCTGTCAGGCTTTGATGGGAATGCGTTTAAACCTTAGTGAGGAAAGAGTTAAATAATCACTCTGCTGAGAACCAGTAGTAATATGGTTATTAGGTGCTGAAAAAAAACTTGTAGTCGAAAACTGTGGCATTTCTTTTGGGAAACGAAGGGGGGGGTTGTGCGTCATGAAGAGGAAGTGGCTTATGTTTTTGTTTGTGGGATAACAATTGTATAATTTTTCAAGAAACGGTTTGCTTAAGCTTATTGAGGTGAAACTGAAAAACTGAGCAGACAGCTTATTGAACGTTTTATTACTTAACCACAAGGTTTGGCATCTCGGAGTTGGATATTTTTATTTATTTTTGTGAAGGGAGGGGCACGCCATCCCATGTGAACCAAAAAAAAAGTTCCATGAGTTGTCTGTTTGGACAGTCAGTCTCAAACAGATGCAATTTGCCGAATTAGTCTTTGGCAGACTGTCCCACAAGGATACAGTAAAAGTACATTGAGGAGGAGAGAAAGGGTAAGAATATAGAAGAAAAGACTGAATCTAAGGTGGTATGAAAGGACAGAAAAGAGGGTACAGTTTTCTTACTGGGACTAAAGCAGGCTGGTAGAGAGAGACACACAAGAGGAGAAAAAAAGTTGAAGTAGTGCTGTTTTAACTGCAGAGTAGACAATAAATATAAGAAAACTTTGACTGTTGATTGATGGCTATCTCTCTCTCTCTATTTTTTTTTTTTGCTAAAAAGAGGCATTATAAAATTCCTTTCCCCGGTTCATTGCTATTGTTAGGACATGACTTCTGCACAGTAGGCAGGGTCTTCCTTGTTTATGTATGTTCACTGTAGGGATGTATGTGTTAAGCAGAAATTGAATAAAGAAAATTATTTTTTTAGAAATATTTTGGAGGTGTGTATATATTTTTGCATTATAATGCATCATGTATTATGTATCATAAAGGGCTTTGCAGAGAGAGAAAGAGACAGTGGTGGCAGGGTGGTTACCCCCACCATGAGTTCATCTGACTAGCTTACTTTAAGCATGTTTCTATTTATTGATGCTTGCTTACTTGTAGGGGTTAAGAAATGGGCCAAAACAGAAAAAAAGCTGTGTATTAAAAATATTTTAGAAGATCCGTAGATATTGTGAATTAAATACACCATCCATTTTCCCAAGGCAATAGACTAACACCAGGGCAGATAACCTCCCTCCAGCAGTGTAGTATCCGTGGTAACATATCATTACTGCAACTTTCGCAGGGTCTCATATGTTGCACTTGAGTAAATGTGGTGACTGCAGAAAAAGAGAATATTACATATGTATAAATATGTACACATACAAAGCCCTTGCTGAAACAGTCCATTTGAAAGGCTAATTCCTGCCTTCTTCATCATGATGTCATGTGACAAGGAGGTGTTAGGGCCCCAGTTGTTGCATGTGTTTTTAACAATACTATGTTATGGAAAGAAAAAAAAAAAACTTGTGCTGATTTTGCATATCCATTTAATATGTATACATTGCTAGTAAAAGCATCTCCTAATTAGAGATTTGATGGCTTTATGCAATGAGTAAGAAGTTGTTTTAAAAATATCTGTGCATACATTGCCAACAAAAGGATCTCTAGATAGGATATTTAGTGACTTTATGAAATGTGTGTAATTGCCATTATTTATCAGGGTTTCTAGTTTTGCTTCCCATTTCAAACACCATTATTGGCAACAATCTGTCTCTTTCTGGTCAACTGTCCTTTAATTTTGAGTGTGTATGCATATAGGTTCATAGATGTGTACTAGGTTATTGGCCCTGGAGCCTTTACAAGCCTAGCCCAAAAAAATTGCCCAGCACTGTGCCACCCGATGTTAGTTCAAAGTGCCCCTATCCAGTAGGGCAACTGGAGTGATCCTTGGGTTGAACTTTGTTACCCATCCACTTGTCAAGATTTTTCTTGAAGAGGGCCAGCGCGGTACTCTGCATGACGTGAATGGGAAGCTTATTCCAGAGTATGGGCAGTCTTTGGGAGACATACCTGTCCCTCCACCATGTTCTGTTAATTGTGGAAATGAGATTGTGATCTCTGGAGCATGTGGCATGGGGGGATTGGGATTTCTTTAGGTGTAGCATTTCAAGTAGGGCTAGGTCGGACATGGCTTTGTAAGTAGAGATCACCTTTAAGTAGACGATAAGCGACTGAGAACAGTTGAAGTTTCTTGTCTGTCCGTGTAGGACATGTGTTTAAGGCCTTGGATCCTTTTTCAGAGGTACTTTTGTGGCCTGTCCAGATGTTGTAGGTGTTTGGTCAGGTACATGCCAAACTGGGCGTTTTATTCGATGACTGGTCTAATGAGGGATGACAACAGAGGGATAATGACCTTTTTCTTTCTGGATGCGAAACCTTTGGTTGTAAGATGTGCCATGTAGAAGGACTTTCTGATCACAGTGGCAATGTGGTGGCCAAAGGTGAGGTGGCTGTCGACCTGGGTGCCCAGATCTCTTATGGGCCCCTTCAGTGTTCAGTGGGCTCCCATCAATGTGGTAATTCGTGGGAACTGAGTTTTTTCCAAAGGGGATGATAACATTTTTTTTGACGTTAAGCTTCAGGCCACGGTTCCAACACCCGTCATTGGGCTCAGAGAGGCCCTTGTGTAGGATGTCTGCATCATTTGGGGATTTGATAATGATTCCAAGCTTGCAGTCATCAGTGAACTTGGTCAGCCAGAGTCCTCCTGTATTGGCCTAAACTTCTGAGAAGTAGATGCCAAACAGGAGAGGACCCAGGACCGAGCCCTGTGGGACTCAACTCGTGACTGGTCAACATTCTGACTTGGAATCCACAACTTTCACTCTGTGGGTTCTGTCTGTGAGCCAAATTGCAACCCACCTAGTGATGTAAGCATTGATGCCTAGTTTGGTGAGTTTATCAATAATACCTGAGTGGGGAATGGTATCAAAGGCCTTGGCCAGGTCAAAGTAGGCTGTATGCACTGCCTTACCCTTATCCACAGCCTTGGTGACTGCCTCGAAGAAGTCAACCAGGTTCAGCAGGCAGGATCTCCCATTGACAAAGCAAAACTGTGTGGGGTCAAGATTTTGGAGATTGCCTATATCTTTGTTAAGCAGGTCCATGATTATGCACTCCATAGCTTTGCATACCAGACTCATCAGGCTAATGGGGTGATAGTTCCCAGGGTCTGTAGTTGCTCTCCCTTTATGGAGCAGGATGACTGTAGCAGTGCGCCATTCATTAGGGACATAGCCTGAGGTAAGGCTGTGATTGATTGAACAGGGCACACAGATGTAGTGCCATTTCGTTTTGTATCTTAGGAAGCAGCCAGGGATATTGTTAGGTCCCTTAGACACTGTATTCTTGGCTTTGGACAGTGCAGCTTTTACCTGTGCCACAGAAATGGTGGGTACCAGACTTTCTTCTGGTATTGTGATAGGGCCCCTGGGGGGGGGGGTAAAGTTGACACTGAATCTGTCAGCCAGTATGTTGGCTATGTCTCTTGGCTCAGTATAGGAGGTGCCATTGTGCAATAACTCAGTGCAAATCTGGGTATTGCCGTGGAGGTTTTTGATATAGCTATAGAAGGCTTTGTGGTTGCTTTTGGTGTCCGATGCAATTGTGCCATCATAGCTGGTTTTAGAGAATTTGATAAGGGATCTCAGCTTTTTGTTGAGACTGATAAGGGAGGTTTTCTAGTCTTGTGACTTCATTTTTTTCTGCAACAGATTCTTCCTTCTATTGTAGAGTTTATTGATGGCTGGAGACCACCAGGTTGGCTTCCTTTTTTTGGAGGAGAGCATCTTAGTTCTGTTTGGTATGGCAAGGTCCATGCATTTGTGTATGTGCTCGTATAGTGCATTGGTGTATGATTCGGCTGTCGTGTAGCTATTTTCCATTGGCATGGGTGCCGAGACGTTAGCCACCTCTGTTTTTAGGAGCCCAAAGGTGGCTTTAGTTTTTTAGAGTGGTCACCTTAGTGGGGGTTGTAGGTGAGATGGAGATTTCCATGGTGATCAGTTTGTGGTCGGATTTAACCAGGGAGGGCTTGACTGTAGGTGTGGAGCAACGGTCTCCCATGTTGGTGATAACCAGGTCAAGGATGTTGCTTCCTCTAGTGGGGGTCAGAATGAGCTGGTCCAGGTCAATGAAATTGATAAATTACAGAAAGCGTTGGGCCTGTACATTGGTACTTGAATAGTTTTCCCAGTTGATGGAAGGGTAGTTGAAGTTATCCAGTGTGAGAGAATTGGGTTGGACCTTTATTCCAGGGTGCTTAGGAACTTGGAGTGAGAGTCTAGAGACATGTTGGGGGTTCTGTAGCAGGCTGTGACTTGTATCGCCTGCAACAGATATCTGTGTGTGTGTGTGTGTGTGTGTGTGTGTGTGTGTGTGTGTATATATATATATATATATATATATATATATATATATATGTAAAATATATGTATAATATATATGATTTACTATCATGTTCATGTTGTTGGATGGCATTCTGTCAAACTGGGGTAGTTGAAAGGCAAATTTCCCAGTTCATGGAAGGCCAAACCAAAAATGGTTGATGCTAGTGTGCATTCGCTGTTGTGATGTCAACGTTCTGCGTTGGGATTGCGGTACAGTGAGGATCGGGAAATGTACTCATTTCCTCATTGTAGTGCAATCTCTGAGTTTTTACACACAATTAGGGGGTGCTGGGTGGCTTGCCCCCGTGCAAAATGTTTGTTGAATTTGACTGGGAGGGAAGGTATGCTGAGTAATGTCGAATTTGGATGGGTCAACATTACTGGTTTCGGTGTTGTGCATGTTTGGTGCTTTGATTTTCAGTATTTTCGTTTGACATCTTGACCACTCGATGGAAGTGGTTTATGATTATGACTTTCTTGAGCTTCTCCCCTGTTTCATCATCATCCCTTTTCACACTGAATTATAGTATCTGTTTTCATTTGATCTTCAACCAGTGGGGCATGTATCCGGTATGTATCCAACTCGGCCGCATTTTCCAGCATCAGCTCCAAGCTCCTCCCCTCAGATCTCATTTGCCAATCATGTAAGCAGCCGCGTGGATTGCAGCCCCAAGTTTTCCTCATTATTAAACTTCTTTTTCTGTAAGAAAATCTTCCCATTTACTTTCTAAATCTCTCTACCTGTGACTGTCTTTCCTTACCTACCCTATCCCTGTGCGCTAGTGCATCGGTTTCTCAAAAAAAAAATCCCTTTCTAGTGTGTGTAAGTGCATGTACTTGTTTCCATTAGCCATGGCGAAGCCATCCAAGCCAGGCTTCAGGAAGTGTGATGTGTGGCTACAAGCTGCCCTCCTCTAATGGCCACACTCTGTTGTGTGCTTACGGGTTTAGCACCTGGAGACCTCCTGTTCGATCTGCGGAGGTTTCGACCCTCCCCATGCATTGATCGACAGGAGGAGCAAGCTAATTTTAAAGGGCCTCCTTCCTTCGGAGGCTGCTGTCCCTTTTATCTCTGCCACCCCAGCTTCTGGGACTCAATCTCTCTCGAAGAAGTGCGGGGATGGGGAGAAATCTCATCCCAAAGACTGGGACAGGCCTGAAAAACAGTCTCCTGACAGAGCTTCCCTCAAGGAACTTGACTCCAGTCTCAGCTTTTTTCGCCAGAGGTTTCCCGTGGCCGTTCACCTCTTTCTGCCTTCCCTCTGCGTCGCTTCAGGAACGGGTTGGTGGCTTCCTTTATTCAGTCCATCCATAGTTTTCCCTGAAGCCGAGGTGGACAGGATGATGTGGAGGTTTATCTGGAACCAGATCCAGATGGGAGTCTTGCCTGCACCCTCCCTCTCCAGGGCTTGGAACACTCACTCTGCATTCCTTCCCATTGCTCCTCCGATCCGATTCCTGCCTTTGGAGTTGTCTGGTCTGAGGTTTCCCAGTGTTTGGGAGTCGGTGCCGATTGTCCCAGGTACCTCGATGCCAACCATTGCCCTGAGTGGCTCTGCTCTGACCCTTTCGGAGCCATCCGACTCTTGAACCCATAGTCTCGGTCTCGAATCTGAGTGGATGGTGTCAGCTTTGAGATTTTCGGAGTTGGCCCTTCCACTTGGAGTCTTGATGCCTGGAGGCTTGGATCTGGCTCCCCATTCGGCGCAGAGGGCAGTGGATCTGGCTTTACTCTCCTCTGCTACCGGGATTTATTTGCCATCTGCTTTTGATGTGGTGGAGAAGGTTCTCTTGGCTTCATTGAGACCCCGGTGCTGTCTTCCTCAGAGTCCGTCCTGGCTCCCTCTCTTTCTGGCCTAGAATCCACCACCCTGTTCCTAAAGAAACAGCCTGTTGCCACTCCGCCCCAAGATTCCCTCCCAGGGAGCTTCCTGAGGTTAACGAGTCGTCCCCAGAAACTCCCCCTGAGGGGCTCCTTGGAAACGTACGTGCAAAAGGAGACACTTGGACTCCCCTCCAGAGTCCCTCACAGAAGACATCAGCTTGGAGGAAGGGGAGGGTTCCCCCCCCATTTGCCCCCTGATGATGTTCCTTCGGAGACATCGTGGTAATCCTGCCCCAGCGTGGGGGGTGGTCTACCCAAAAACCCAACCTGGATGAGTCTGTGTTCCTGGAGCCGTTTGGCACAGGCCCCTCTACCTCTTGATTGTCCCCTCCCGCGGATCCTCTTGTGGACCTAATTTCATTCAGGTTGGAAGGAACCGGACATATTTGAGCATATTCCCAAGTGCCCGGACAAAGTTCTTAGTGCCCCGTCCAACAGACAACACTGGTCAAAGAGATCTCTGGAAGATGTCATGGTGGTTTCGTTGGCCACGAAGAAAGAACTCACTCAGGAGAGATCTTCAGTCCATCTGCCAGGCCGAGAGTCACAGGCTGTGTACTGTTTTGGAAAGCAGACTTGCACCATAGCCACGTTTGATTTGAGTGCACTGAAGTACATGGCACATGTCATCAGACTGCAGCGGGACCTGGTCATAGAGGTTGCTGAGACTGCCCCAGGGTCCATGTCAGCGGAGGTGAAGAAGGTTCCCTTCCCATATGGCGGTTGCTGAGACTGCCCCAGGGTCCATGTCAGCGGAGGTGAAGAAGGTTCCCTTCCCATATGGCCACCCTTACTTCCATTTCCAATACTTCCATGAGGCTCCTGTCACTTGTGACTGAAGGTTCCTGTATGGCGGCCAGAACACATGTAGCCATCAGGCGCCACACCTGGCTCTGGCTTTGTGCTTTCTTGGAACCCTTCAAGGTGTCTCTTATGAATGCCCCTTTTGACTGTTCCACCTTCTTTGGCAAGACTGCTTGAGACACCTTGTTCCAGAGCAAGAAAGATGGAAGACCCTGTCTGCTGTCAGGATTCGCTTCTCAACTCCGCAACGATCCTTTTCCAGGAATCAATATGGGATTAAGAAGATGTGGTTCTGCAAGTCTCTGGGTTTTTCCCACGATGCTTCAGACCTGTCTCCCCCCGGAGGCAGGGGGGGATATGATAGCCGCCGCTCTTGTGGCAGAGGGGGCCCGAGGAAACAAGGTTCTCTGGATTCTCTCCCAGACAGTCCCTTGCAGCACCCCTGAAGGGTTGCCAGACTGCCCGTCTCTGGAGGCAGTCGGGGGTGTCTTTCTCTGCACCCAACGGTCTGGGAGTCTTATCACAGATGATCGTTAGATGTTGCAGATAATATCCAGAGGATACTCAATCCCCTTCCTTCAGCCACATCTGGATGTCCCACACATGCAACGAGAGCAGGCAGCAGTAGAAATTTTCAGGCTGCTCGAGAGCAGGCAGCAGTAGAAATTTTCAGGGTGCTCGAAAAGCAAGTCATCCAGCCCGTCTCTCCAGACCAATCCAGATCAGGCATCTATTCCAGGTTCTTTTAAATACCAAAGAAAACAGGGGAATTAAGATCCATCCTGGATCTTTCAACCTTAAACCTGTCAATTGCCAAGACAAAGTTTTGGATGGTCACTCTCAAATCCATTCTGTCTTTTCTGCAGATAAACGACTGGATGTGCTTGATGGACCCCCCCCCCCCCAAGACATGTACTATCATGTCAAGATGCATTGATGCTCTTGGAGGTTCCTCCTGTTCCAGCTGAGAGACGGTCATTATCAGTTCAGAGTGCTCCCCTTTGTGCTCACCACTGCCCCCACGTGTTCACGAAAGTGATGGCAGTAGTGGCAGCTCACATGTAGCTGCAGGGGTTCCAGGTCTTCGCCTACCTTGACAGCTGGCTCCTTTCCACTCCCTCCAGGCATCTACTGTGTCAAGCCACGGATCTCATTCTCAAGATTGTTCACGACCTCAGCATAACAATAAATCTGAATAAGTCCCAACTGGTATTGGTACAAGTTCTCGATTTATGTTGGGAATTGCTTAGATACTATCCAAAGCAATGTGTTCCTAACTACGGACAGACTTTTCTCCCCACCGACATCACATCTATTGCATTGTTCAAACAGTGTCTCCCTGCAGATTTAGTTCTTCGGGCGCTTGGGTCCATGGTGGCCACGATTACCCTTATTCCAATGGCTCACCTCCATGTGAGGGTTTTCCAGTTGAGGCTGTGGGTTCAGTGGTCATTGATAGATCTGCCCTTGTCTCATCTGGTTCAGTTATCTTGAGCTTGCAGGGATTTGCTCCTCTAGTGACTTCAATCCCCAGATCTTCTTCTGGGCCATCCATTTATTATTCCCTTATTATTCCCTCCCCAGTGACCACTGATGCCTCCTTGCTCAGGTGTGGGGGGGGGGGGATTGCATGTGAAGGACAGTCCAAGGCACGTTGTCTTCCTTGGAGACCCATCTGCATATCAACATCCTGGAGATGAGGGCAGTGCTGTTGGCATTACAAGCTCTACATGCCCACTTTCCCCAAGGAACAATTGCCATCCAGACAGACAATATATCTGTAGTCTGGTACATCAACAAACAAGGGGAACCAGGTCTTAACTCTTTTGTTGAGAAACCATGAGATTGTGGGAGTGGGTGATCTCCTCTGGCCTTTTTCTTGTGGCGACGCACATTCCGGGAAGGTCCAACATACTGGTGGACAGGCTCAGCAGATCTATCCTGATGCCTTACAAGTGGTCTCTGAATCCTTCAGTAGTAGAGCATATCTATGATTTCTTCGCCTCTCCTTCCAACACAATGTGCAGCGAGTATTTCTGTCTGAACCTCCCTCTGGGGGAGTCCCCCAGAGACGCCCTAGTTCATGCTTGGTCCTCCAATTATTGTATGCTTATGCTCCACTCCTTCTAATTTTGAAATTCATTCAGAAAGCTCTACGGCTGGGGAGCTTAGTGATTCTCATTGACCTCTTTTGGCCTTGCCAAGTTTGGTTCCCTTTTTTGTGCTCTTATGCACTTGTCCTCCTTTGGCACTAGCTCTGGTCCCGGATCCATTCACAGATTTAGTCAGCCTGAAGCTCATGGCGTGACTGCTCCAGTTCCAGTGATAGTTAGGATTCCAAGGCTGTCTTCTCCTGTCAAGAAGATTTTGGTAGAGGCTCGCAAGTCTTCTACCAGGAAGGTTTATTCCAGTAAGTGGAAGCGTTCTCCATATGGGCTTCTCAACATGATCTGGACCCCTTTTCTGCTCTAGTCCCTGCAATTTTGGAGTTTTTGGCAGATATTTTTAATCATGGTGCTAGTTTTTCTATGGTAAACGTACAATTGGCAGCGATCTCCAGTTTTCACTTGGGAGATAATTTGGCTTTTTTTGCTTCTTCCAAACTTTGTAAAGCCTTTTTGAAAGGTACATTTTTACTTAGGCTTCCAGTCAAGAACCCAATGCCCCCTTAGTATCTTACCCTAGTACTACAAGCTTTGGTTTTTCCCCCATTTGAGCCAGCAGCTACAGATGACTTGCAGTTCCTGTCTTGGAAGATGGCTTTTCTGGTCTCTGTTACCTTGGCCAAGAGAGTATTGGATATCTAGGCCTTAGTCAGTCAAGTCCCCTTATATGGTGTTTCATAAAGACAGGGTTCAGGCCTCATCAGTTGAGTCCCCTTCTGTGATATTTCATAAAGACAGCGTTCCCCCAAGGATGAATCCCTCATTCCTTCCGAAAGTGGCATCAGAGTCTAACGTTAACTAGGTCATCAGTCTCCATGTTTTCTTTCCGAACTTCCAGAATAAGGGAGAGTATAAATTGCACTTGCTTGATGTTCATAGGCAACTGCATTTCTTTTTACATAGAACAAAATCCTTTTGTAAGTCTGATTAGCTTTTTGCTTCCTTTTCTAACCCTTTCTTAGGAAAACCTGTATCGAAAGTAACTGTTGCTCGTTGGATCTCTACGTGTATTGCGCTGGCCTGTTGAGCCAAAGGTTTATCCTCACAAGGTCATATCAGGGCACATTCTAACAGGTCTGTAACCCTTTGGTCTAGGGTTTCCTTAGATGACTGCCGCTACATGGGTGTCATCACATATGTTTATCTCCCATTACAGATTGGATCTCCTTTCCAGAGGCACAGCATCTTTTGGCTCAACCGTGCTCCAGACCATCCTTTCATGAGGACCTCCAAGGGCTGTTTGATAGCTGGCAACTCTGTCCCACAGGTTGAAGATCAAATGAAAACAACAACTTCAGATTAAAAAGTTATGTACTCACCATAACGTTCCATCTGATTGTTGATTTTCATTTGTCTTCAACAGTCCCTCCCTCCTTCCCCCTGACTTATGTGGGCTGTGTAGTGGACCAGATGGAAGAGGCATAGCCCCCTACTCTGGCAAGTCTTTTTCATTATTGAGCTAATGGGTGTTAATGCCAGGGTTTAGGCATATGGTTAAGTTGGGATGCTACTGTCTACAGCAAACTCGATCTGAGGGGAGGAGGGAGATGTAGGGTATGGGTAGGGGAGGAGGGTGGAGCATGGATCTGATGCTGGAAAATGCGGTGGAGTCAGATCCATACCGGATCCTTGTCCCACAGGTTGAAGACAAATGAAAAGCAACAATTCAGATGGAACATTATGGTGAGTACATACATTTTTTCTGCTTGTGCTATGTATAGGAGCCATAACTGTAGCTCTGAAATACCCCTTCAAATAGAGTAATCTTAATATGTCCGGGTGTATTGGAAGAACCCGCTTATCCCACTTGACTCTTGCCATCTTCCCTACCCAGATGAAGTCTTTCAGCTCTTTATTAATTGTTGTCCTCAACTTCTCGAGTTGATTAAAAATATGCCTGACCAGTGTATAAGAATAATGGGACTAAAACATTTTAACTGCTTGTATCTTACTATCCATATCCATCTAACAAAGCTTCCATTTTTTCTGTTTTTGTATTATCTTTTGTTTAGTCTCTTCCCACATATACCTAGCTACCATACAAGAATAATTTTTAATCCATATTCCTAAAATACTTCATCTTATCATGTCGTCATAAATATGGATATTGCTAAACCAGTTCATATGTGGGTCCATAATGTACTGCCTTTGTATTGTATATACATATGTGTTGCCTTTCATAGGTTCATAGGTTCATAGGTTCATACTAGGCTATCTGCCCGAGGGCATTTACAAGCCTAGCCATGCGTTTAACCGCTTTGGTGGCCTCTGGGAGAAATAACTACTATACCCATTATTTTGCTGTGCTCCTGTTTGTGAGTGACACTAAGGGTATCCCTGGGTTGGGCCTAGATATATGTCCATCCATTGGTCAAGATTTCTCTTGAACAAGGCCAGCCACTGGTCTGCTGTTTGTGCACAGCATGGAGCTCAGGGTGATGGTGGGTCCCTCAGTGATCTATCTATACCCAGCACGTCCTTTTAGGAGGAGAGAGGGTTAGTTGATCTCCTTAGGGCTCTGATGGATCTCTCCTTTTTATTCCAGGTGCATATTCATCAAATCTGAGAGGACATTGGCCTTGTATGTTAGGCCATGAGGTAGAAGGAATAGAGCGAAAGCTGAAAAAGAGAGCTGGGGGAGTTGGGTGACCGAGAATATTTTGATTTTGAGACCCCTTTTATGACTTTGGTGAGTGCCGCATCATGTAATAAGTACCTGCAAGTCAAGTACATGCAAATGCGTAGAGAATCATCTACTTTGGATCTCAGTCATAAGTGGTCTGAGTGATGAGAGAAGGATGAGTATCAGAAGTATATGAAGATCCTGAGTAAGCTTCATGTGAGAGCAGAAAGGACTTTAGGTGGCACGGTAGTACGCATACTAAAACCCGTCTACCGACCTAGTGCGCAACAGTGGCAACTCCGCCAAAGCTCTCAACCTTCAGTGCTTAGTGGATTGGGAAACAGGGGTAGGCCAATTTTTTGGGAGTTACTATTTTGTAAGTAGGGGGGCATTTGAGGCCAGCTGAGCATGGAGTTGACCCCTAGTTTTCAATCTGTGTACAGTTTCAAGTCATCTGCCACTTGTTTTTTCTTTCTAAGCTGCCCCATGTGCTCAGCTCTGTCAAATGAACACTCAGAACTTGCCAGTCTAAGGGAAATGTAGATGCACACCAAACAAGTGGGCAGTTCAGGAACAGCAAGCCTGTAACTGAACAGACTTGTCAGAAAAGTGGGCCAGAGCAAGATTTTTTTTGAGTTCTGTCACTCCAGAGATTTTGAAGGTTCACAAGTAATCCATAGTTATGACAGTAGGCTGACATGACCCCTTCTGAGTAGCCAGGCCGAATTGTAGCCAATATGCAATCCAGAAAGGAAGGGGTAGGCTGTATGGACTGCCAAAAGTCATCAATGGCAAAGGTGATTTGGTTGAAAAAAAAGCCAAAAGTACTAAAAGGCATGATCTGCCTAACAAGCCAGAAAATTATTTTTGGATCAAAGTCTGCAAATTCCTATGTCTTTATTTATAGGGTCCATTTCACTTAAAATTCCTTGGCTGCAGATAAACTCCAAGCTAATTTCCTTGAGGGTTTTTCACCAACAGCCAACGCCTTTCCTCAAAAAAGATCCAGTGAGAAGGCGCTGATTGCACTGGAGCCGTATGGGATGGGTAAGTTATTGAAATGCTGTGGCCTGGCCAATAAAACTACACAGGTAAGTCAGTTCACACAGCCCACGGGGGCAGGGAAGGTTTCAATGTGGCTGGATGCTGTGGAAGGTGTGTTGACCTTTGGAGATCAGTTCTCACTTGGGGGAAGAAACTTTCAAACACCTCAGGAACAGTGTTTGTTTGTGTTCTTTTAACTCCTCAGAACTCACATATTTTTGGATTTTTTGTTTTTGTTGTCTCTTTCATCAGCAGATCTTCACAGCAATATCGTCTGAACAGGCAGTCAAGGGAGTCACACAAGAGTGCATTCTCAATTGTCTTGATCTGCAGCTTTTTTTTGTAGTTTTAGCTTATTTTTAAGTAAACAGGCTCTGGATGATTTTTTGCTAGCTCTTAGTTTTACTTTACTAGTACTTTTGCAGTCTTACTTGTTAAGGATTTTGCTTTACTCTTAGAGTAAGAAGCTGGCTTTGTTGTACTCTTTGTTTTTTATGGGGGGGGATTACCAACTGGATTTGTGTGGCTTGGGTTCTCAGCTTTTTCCTTTGCTTGGTTTGTTTTAGCTTCATTAATTTTTTATCCTGAAAAGATCTGAAACTGTCTTAAAATGTTCCATAGAACTGCAATGTCTCTTTCTGGTTTTGTCAGGTGTAAAATATCATCTGTAAACAGAGCCCTCTTTTTTTGACTAATATGCCAATTATATCCTTGAATTTCTGAGTCCCTTATTTTTTTTGCCAGTGGTTCTAAATATAATGCAAGGAAAAAGGGGAAATAGCACACCAGTGCTTGGCTCCTCTGCTCATGCAGAAATTATCAGAAGGGTCCCCACTTACTTTAATTTTCCCCTCCAGTCCCTCATGTATCCTCCTAATCAACCTTATATTTTTTCAGGAAATGCAAATGCTTCCATTGCCCTGTTCCTAAAGTCCCGGCTTACTCTGAAAAAGCTTTCCCTGCATCAAGACCCACCATTAACAATGTTATTGTCTTACATTCTGCTTCAGTATGGATAATCAGTGTTCTGTTTATGTTGTCAAATGTTTGCTTCCCCTCCACAAAATCACACTGATCCATATCTTTCAGTTTTGGCATTACTTTGTCTATTCTTTTAGCCATTGTAGACATTAACACTTTTTATAATCATGGTTTGGTATTGGAATGGGCATCTATGAACCTGGATCTGATGAATCTTTACCCACTTTAGGTATTGCAGCTACCACTGTTTTCTTCCAGGATGTTGGCACTTCTCCTCCTCTTAAAATACTGTTAAACAAAACCTTCCAGATCTTTACCAGTTTTTCCTTTGTAGTTTCCAAATTTACACAGGAATGCTCTCTATTTCTGGGGACTTTCCTGTAGATTGGTTATACATCACAATTTTTATCTAATTTCCTCCTGTCCTAACCATTCGTAATTAAGCCTCAACTACCTGTTACATTGTCATATTTAATTCTTCTGTAAACGTTTCCATTTGTATCTTTTTTATTTCCAGATTTCTCTGCTTTTACATATTTTCATAGAATTTCTTAAATATTTCTAATATCTCTACAGGATATCTTGTTAGCTTCCTTGTTATAGGCTCCTTAAGCTTGGTGACAGCCCTTTCTACTTTCTGTTGTGCAAGTCTTTGTGCTAAAAGTGTTTGTGCTCTAGTGTTATTAAAAGTTAGTTACTTAACAGCTATCTTTCTAAATTTGTGTATATTATTGAGGTAATCTCTTATTTTGTGCTTAGCATTCTGCAACTGATCCTTCTCTTGTTCTGAGATTCCCCTTTTTCTGCAGTACTTTAACGTTTGTCAGTCCCTCTAAATAATTCTTGTTACTTCTTAACCATAGCTCTCGTTTCTTTTATTTTCACCCTATGTTTAAACTCTACCTTTATTTTTTCCCACTCCCTAGCTGTATTTTAAAAAAGTAATTTCTATCGTCTCGAACAGCTCCTGAATAATCTCCAGTACCCATTCCTTAAATTCCTCTCTTCAGATAGGTGGGAAAGTGCCAGCATTTTTATTTCATTACCCTGTGTTTTTATTTTAGTTGATGTTGGTGCATGATCTGAAATAGTTATGGGGGTGTATCAAGAGGGTTCCTATTAGAAGACCGAAGACCCATTCTTTCAAATGCGTCTCGGTCAAATTTAAAAGACTGAAAAGGCAAAATATCGAAGTGGCTTTTAAGCGAATTCTTTCCCTGGGAAAGAATTTGCTTGGCCACTTTGTTACTTTGCCGTTTTCGGCACTGTAGTGTGGTCTTGGAATTGGTATATTGAAGTGGGGGGGGGGGCGCAGCAAAGCCCCCCACTTAATGTAATGTTTAAAGTGGTTTTTATTTTATTTTTTTTTTGTTGAAACAGTGATTTTTTTTTCCCTTGTTCTGACATTTCGACATATTAAGCTTTCGCTTACGTAGGGTCGATTAATCACCGTTTTAAGCATTCCGTGATCTAATATAGACCCTATCAAGACCTTCAATTAAATGCATATGTTTCTGTGAAATGTAAATTCTGTCTAGCCCAGCCCAGTTTTTATATCTTGGGGAATAGTATGCAAATTCACTTTGAACTCCTGTTATTGAATTCACATATTCCATGCCAAATATTTTCATACATTTCTTCAAACATCTACCCTCGTTTGTTATAATTTCCCTCCTGGGTCCCCCAGACACATCTTCACTGCTGGAAACGAAATTACAGTCCCCATCTATAAGTAACAATCCTTGCTGAAAACTGATTACTTCTCCCAAAATTTTCTTAAGCTCCATTATAGCAGTTTTAGGTGGAATATAAATACATGCCAGTATAATCTTTCTCCCTTGCCAGTAGCCCATTACGGTTGCCATCTTTTAACAAGGCCAAAGTGGGACATGGGAGTGTGGCCAGTAGGACAGGGGGTGTGACCAGTATGACACTGGCCACACACCCCACCACTACATCACCAGAGGTGTTAAAGGAGATGCAGCATTACAGTTATGGGTACAACATTGTGACAGTGTAGCATACTGAAAACTCAAACCATTTAAATGTTGAAGCATTACACACTTTTTTTATTTTAAAAAAGCAAGAAAATGCATAAACAACCTTGACTATTCTGAAAGAAAACAAAAAAATCTACATACCACACACACAAGCCAAGTGTAAAATTGACTGTTTTTATTGTAAATTAAAGCTGAAGCAAAGAACATCACAAAACTACATACTGCACCCTAGTACTACATACTGCACACTAATACACTAAATCACTTTTTTTTTAAAGTGTATTTTGAATTAGATTTTATGGCTTTAAGAAGGGCCCGGTTTGAAACAATATTTGAATAAACGTCACTACATTTCATCCAGTAATTTACAGTCATCATTAGTTTGGCTTTTAACAAGTCTACACTAAATCGGTTTCACACATCTGTCCATTTACCTTTCACCAAAGAAAAAACTCTTTTTCTACAAATGCATTTGTCTGTATGGAGAACACCCTAGCAATTGCCGGATATAGTGCAGTCAGCTCGGCCGTTGTCTGAAAAGCTTCAGCCACTTTTCTCCTGGTATTAAGAAAAACAAGAGAAGCACTCCACGGCTTGTCGGCAACTCTTTATTGTAGAATAACAGAATAAAACAGTAAGCGCTTTCACGTTGCGATGAACGTTTCTTCAGACTTCAAACCACACATATCCTGACTGCATTTAAATACTCTTCTATACACTCATTAGCCAGTCTCCACAAGCAAACTATTAAGCAATCAATTAAATTAATTGTAGATTAATTATATCTTTAACAATTATATATGCATGTATCTAAGGGAAACACTTATAGCCTTATATAGCAAAAAACTTCCTTATCCATATATACGTGAACAAATGTTCCAAACATCTAAAAATGTTTCCAGTGCTGTGTCAATATATATTATATATTACATTAAAAATACATATATATAAAAAAAATAATAATATGAAAGTATGTACACCATATGAATTTTATATTTTATAAATAGCAAGTAATGAAATAATAAAATAAATGATTAATTCCATTAATATAAAAATAAATATAAATACACATGTGAAAAAGTACATATAAAAAACTGCATGAAATGCACATTCTATGAATTCTATAAATAAAATATACTTACAAGATATCCCTATCTATAAATATAATATGAAAATATAATATAAAACTACATTCCAAATATATATATATATATATATATATATATATATATATATATATATATATATACACCTTCATATTTACATTTGTATCATGTGAATGTATACAAAAAATATAAATATATATACAAAGAATATACCTGTGATGAATTTAAAAACTCCTCAGATGCATATGTAGATGTATATAAAAAATACATTTCTTTTAAAAAACATATAAAAAGACATATAAAAAGACATATACAGAATGTGTATGGAAAGATATATCTATATACATGTGTATATATATGTGTACAAGTGTAACTCTTATACACATACTAACTGTCAATATATATATATATATATATATATATATATATATATATATATATATATATATATATGTAGAAACACATATATAATATAGTATAATATAATATATAACATAATATAAAAATATATATAAAAAACCATGTAAAAAGTCATATATATATATATATATATATATATATATATATATATATATATATATACACATGTCTGCACAATATAAATAATTGAGTTGTATTCCATGAATAACACCTAGAAATGATTCAAGGTTTATATGGTTTGGCTATTAGAAAAGGCTTGAGTGAACTTTTCCCATTTAAGCCATGTCCTCTACTGGCTTGTAACCTAATTATCCATTTATTTTCTCTTTCTTCTGTGTAATTTCTAATGTTACCCAGTCTCTCTGTTTTCAAAATCACTTCCAATGCCATGAATTTAAAACTATGTCTAGACCCTACTGTAATAACATGTTTAGCCAAAGCATTGTTTTCATTTTCTTTATTTATGGCATATACATGTTCTCTAACCCTTTCTCTTAGGGTCCTATTTGTCTTTCCCACATAAAATGATGCACACAGTTGACATTGAGCTAGGTAGATCAAATCTCTAGATCTACAATCAGCATATCTGTCAAATGTGAACTTTCTTCCATTGTCAGGGTGTACAAACTCATTCCCATTAAGCATATAAGCTACATTGGTTACAATGTCTACATGCAAAAGTACCCTTCCTTTGTGAATGTATCAACTCTTTCCTGTTATCTTCATAGCAAAGTAACCTTTTGAGAGACTTCATATTCTTATATGTGACATTTGGTCCATCTCCTGCCAATTCTCTTATTTTATCATCTATCATTAACATTCTCCAATTATTATTTATAATCTCTTTTGTTCTACTATTTTTATTTGTGTATGGTATAATTAACTACTTGTTTTATTTTTAGATTCTTTCTTACTAACCATTTGTTCACTTCTATTACCTCTAAACAAAAAGGGTTTCCCCTTGTCCTTTCTGTATCTGATGTTCTCTGAGATAATAGTATTTACATCCTGTCTGTCATAGATTCTCTCCATAAAACTATTTCTCAACATATTTTGTTGTTCGTCATACCTATTATCATCAGTCACTAGCCTGGATATCCTCAGGGATTGACTATTCACTATGTTGGGGTAAATATGTCTTGGATGCATACTATTGTGGTGTAATAAATTATTCCTCCAACAAGGCTTCCTATACAGATCTGTACCTATTTCTTTACCCTCCTTTTTAATATGTACATCTAAAAACTCTATTTGATTGGATGAAAAAGTATATTCAAACCTTAAAAAATCTGTCGTGCCATTTATGTATAGAATGAAATCATTTAGTTGTTCCACGGTACCATTCCAAATAAGGAAAACGTCATCCACAAAACGTTTGTACAATTTTATATTTTCCTTGAACGGAGCGTCTCTTAGCACATATGTGCCCTCCCAGTATGCCATAACTAAGTTCGCATAGGAGTTTGCACATGGTGTCCCCATTGCTACACCTTTCTTTTGTAGAAAATATTTGTTATCATATGTAAAAACATTATTCTCCAAAACTATCTCCAGTAACATCATATATCTCATGGTGAGATCTCTAGGGACATTTTTTTTTCTATCAGTAGGAGCCTAACATATTCCATGCCCACCTGATTGGGTATGCATGTGAAAAGAGAAGCTACATCCAAGGTTACTAGAATATCATCTTCCTTATTGTTCTTGGAATGAATATAATCAGCATAACTATATAAAAAATCTTCTGTATCTTTTATTATAGATTTAATTTCATTAACTACTGGTCTAAACTTTTTTTCTAAATAAATAGATAATGGTTCTGTGGCCCAACCCTTTCCAGAAACTATAGGTCTGAAGGGGGGATTTGTCAGATTTTTATGTATTTTTGGTAACCCCCTAAAACTGGGGATTACTGGTTCTTTAACCAAAAAATATACATACAATTCATTGTCTATAACATTACAAAGAAGTAAATCATATAACATCTCATGTATACCTTTGATTATTTTATCTAATGACACATTATTCAAAACTTGATATGTATCCATTTTCCCTAACAAACTATTCATTTCATCTATATACATACATCTATCTAATATTACAACAGAACCTCCCTTGTCTGCTTGTCTGATGACTATTTCCTTATTAATTTGTAACTTTTAAGGCTTCATTTTCACTATGACTCAAATTATAAAATTCAGGTTTTTCATTCACTTTCATATAATACTCTAAAATGTCCCTTTCACATGCTTTCTTAAATGCTTCTAATATTGAATTTGCTTGTGGTACAAAAATAGAAGGTTTTCTAAAAACATTCTCTACAGTTCTTTCATCATTCTCAAACATTAACTTCAAACCCAAATTTCTTACAAACATCTTAATATCAATTATAATGTCAGTAACATCAGCATGTCTTGAAGGTATAAAAGATAAACCTTTGTCTAATAACGCTTTCTCATTATCAGTCAATGCATACCTGGAAATGTTTATGGTTAGTCCTTCTGTATTGGACGTAAAACTTTCCTCTGGAATTCGTGTGTGTCTTCTAAGTTCTTCCTTTTCTTCACGTTGTTCATTGGTAGCCAAGTCCGTCGTTCGACTTGCCTTATTGGAAACGGAAAAGGATGTTCATCTTCTACTGCAAGTAAAACGTCTTCTGAGAAGGAAACACATCCGTTGTTTATGACTCTCTTCTCTTTTACTCCCTCTTGTGCATTTCGTTGGTCAACCTTCACTCCCTCTCGTGCCTCTCTTTGGTCAGCGTTCGCCTCCCCCTTCTCCGGATGCACCATCACAGATCCCTTCACTGTGCTAGAGTTTCTAGTTTCACCACCCGACAATGTGCTTCCTACTGACGTCATCGCGTTGAGCGTGTGTGGCGTGTTGACAACAGAGCCCTCTGATGTATTGTGACAATCATAGCTCTGACTGATACGTGAAGCACTGTTGGATGTAGCCTGGGCATAAGTGGCTTGAGCATTGATATTCTCTTTTTGCATTGTACTTATTGTGGGTTTCCTAGCAATGTTATCACCCTTCACAAAATCTCTCGGCCAAGAAAAGACTTGTCCTCTCATAAAATCATTGTAGTCTCTTTCAAGCTTCTTTTTCTTGTCCTGCAGCAACTTGTTATCTAACATGGATAACGTAGTAGTTAAATCATTACGGAATGTCTCCATTTCAGCATATTCCAATAGCAATTTCAGTTCACCTTCTACTTTACTTATTTCTTGACTTAAAGTGTCCTCAATTGATCTGTATTGTTCTATCAAAAGTTTAATATAACCATAGCTGGTTTCTAAATTCAACTTTTGCCACTTGCATAATAAACCAGGATATGTGTTTCCAAATGTTGGCATCTTTAAAATTCAAAGTCCCCTCGGCACTACTTTGAAGCTAAGGCACGCCTCCATATGCTGCCTTTGCCATTGCGTGTTCTTTAGTTTATGAAAACTATTCTCTAATTTCCTTGTTAACTGAAGCACTTCCATGCTCCGTGTAGTATTCATTTGTCGTGAACCATCAATAGTTAATTAGTTTCTAGTTAACTTTAAAAGTGGATTGTTGTCCATAACTAAAAAATTATGAAAAATAGAGAAACCTTCTGCATTTCTTGACAATTCTTCAACACCATTAGTAAAGCCTGTAGCCATGTCCCAGTTCCAGTGAGAACAAAAACCACGAAATTCAAGTAAAACAAACCAGTCCTGGGTTTAGGTGCTTCTCAAGAAAAATGTCCACAATGTATTAAGAAAAACAAGAGAAGCACTCCACGGCTTGTCGGCAACTCCTTATTGTAGAATAACAGAATAAAACAGTAAGCGCTTTCACGTTGCGATGAACATTTCTTCAGACTTCAAACCACACATATCCTGACTGCATTTAAATACTCTTCTATACACTCATTAGCCAGTCTCCACAAGCAAACTATTAAGCAATCAATTAAATTAATTGTAGATTAATTACATCTTTAACAATTATATATGCATGTATCTAAGGGAAACTCTTATAGCCTTATATAGCAAAAAACTTCCTTATCCATATATATGTGAACAAATGTTCCAAACATCTAAAAATGTTTCCAGTGCTGTGTCAATATATATTATATATTACATTAAAAATACATATATATAAAAAAAAATATGAAAGTATGTACACCATATGAATTTTATATTTTATAAATAGCAAGTAATGAAATAACAATACAGATCAATTGAGGACACTTTAAGTCAAGATATAAGTAAAGTAGAAGGTGAACTGAAATTGCTATTGGAATATGCTGAAATGGAGACATTCCGTAATGATTTAACTACTACGTTATCCATGTTAGATAACAAGTTGCTGCAGGACAAGAAAAAGAAGCTTGAAAGAGACTACAATGATTTTATGAGAGGACAAGTCTTTTCTTGGCCAAGAGATTTTGTGAAGGGTGATAACATTGCTAGGAAACCCACAATAAGTACAACGCAAAAAGGGAATATCAGAGCCATGATTGTCACGATACATCAGAGGGCTCTGTTGTCAACACGCCACACACGCTCAACGCGATGACGTCAGTAGGAAGCACATTGTCGGGTGGTGAAACTAGAAACTCTAGCACAGTGAAGGGATCTGTGATGGTGCATCCGGAGAAGGGAGAGGTGAACGCTGACCGAAGAGAGGCACGAGATGGAGCAAAGGTTGACGAACGAAATGCACAAGAGGGAGTAAAAGAGAAGAGAGTCACAAACAACGGATGTGTTTCCTTCTCAGAAGACGTTTTACTTGCAGTAGAAGATGAACATTCTTTTCCGTTTCCAATAAGGCAAGTCGAACGACAGACTTGGTCACCAACGAACAACGTGAAGAAAAGGAAGAACTTAGAAGACGCACACGAATTCCAGAGGAAAGTTTTACGTCCAATACAGAAGGACTAACCATAAACATTTCCAGGTATGCATTGACTGATAATGAGAAAACGTTATTAGACAAAGGTCTATCTTTTATACCTTCAAGACATGCTGATGTTACTGACATTATAATTGATATTAAGATGTTTGTAAGAAATTTGGGTTTGAAGTTAATGTTTGAGAATGATGAAAGAACTGTAGAGAATGTTTTTAGAAAAGCTTCTATTTTTGTACCACAAGCAAATTCAATATTAGAAGCATTTGAGAAAGCATGTGAAAGGGACCTTTTAGAGTATTATATGAAAGTGAATGAAAAACCTGAATTTTATAATTTGAGTCATAGTGAAAATGAAGCCTTAAAAAAGTTACAAATTAATAAGGAAATAGTCATCAGACAAGCAGACAAGGGAGGTTCTGTTGTAATATTAGATAGATGTATGTATATAGATGAAATGAATAGTTTGTTAGGGGAAATGGATACATATCAAGTTTTGAATAATGTGTCATTAGATAAAATAAAGGTATACATGAGATGTTATATGATTTACTTCTTTGTAATGTTATAGACTATGAATTGTATGTATATTTTTTGGTTAAAGAACCAGTAATCCCCAGTTTTAGGGGGTTACCAAAAATACATAAAAATCTGACAAATCCCCCCTTCACACCTATAGTTTCTGGAAAGGGTTGGGCCACGGAACCATTATCTATTTATTTAGAAAAAAAGTTTAGACCAGTAGTTAATGAAATTAAATCTATAATAAAAGATACAGAAGATTTTTATATAGTTATGCTGATTATATTCATTCCAAGAACAATAAGGAAGATAATATTCTAGTAACCTTGGATGTAGCTTCTCTTTTCACATGCATACCCAATCAGGTGGGCATGGAATATGTTAGGCTCCTACTGATAGAAAAAAATGTCCCTAGAGATCTCACCATGAGATATATGATGTTATTGGAGATAGTTTTGGAGAATAATGTTTTTACATATGATAACAAATATTTTCTACAAAAGAAAGGTGTAGCAATGGGGACACCATGTGCAAACTCCTATGCAAACTTAGTTATGGCATACTGAGAGGGCACATATGTGCTAAGAGACGCTCCATTCAAGGAAAATATAAAATTGTACAAACGTTTTGTGGATGACGTTTTCCTTATTTGGAATGGTACCGTGGAACAACTAAATGATTTAATTCTATACATAAATGGCACGACAGATTTTTTAAGGTTTGAATATACTTTTTCATCCAATCAAATAGAGTTTGTAGATGTACATATTAAAAAGGAGGGTAAAGAAATAGGTACAGATCTGTATAGGAAGCCTTGTTGGAGGAATAATTTATTACACCACAATAGTATGCATCCAAGACATATTTACCCCAACATAGTGAAAAGTCAATCCCTGAGGATATCCAGGCTAGTGACTGATGATAATAGGTATGACGATCAACAAAATATGTTGAGAAATAGTTTTATGGAGAGAGGCTATGGCAGACAGGATGTAAATACTATTATCTCAGAGAACATCAGACACAGAAAGGACAAGGGGAAACCCTTTTTGTTTAGAGGTAATAGAAGTGAACAAATGGTTAGTAAGAAAGAATCTAAAAATAAAACAAGTAGGTTAATTATACCATACACAATTAAAAATAGTAGAATAAAAGAGATTATAAATAATAATTGGAGAATGTTAATGATAGATGATAAAATAAGAGAATTGGCAGGAGATAGACCAAATGTCACATATAAGAATATGAAGTCTCTGTAAAGGTTACTTTGCTATGAAGATAACAGGAAAGAGTTGATACATTCACAAAGGAAGGGTACTTTTGCATGTAGACATTGTAACCAATGTAGCTATATGCTTAATGGGAATGGGTTCGTACACCCTGACAATGGAAGAAAGTTCACATTTGACAGATATGCTGATTGAGCTAGAGCTCAATGTCAACTGTGTGCATCATTTTATGTGGGAAAGACAAATAGGACCCTAATAGAAAGGGTTAGAGAACATGTATATGCCATAAATAAAGAAAATGAAAACAATGCTTTGGCTAAACATGTTATTACAGTAGGGTCTAGACATAGTTTTAAATTCATGGCATTGGAAGTGATTTTGAAAACGGAGAGACTGGGTAACATTAGAAATTACACAGAAGAAAGAGAAAATAAATGGATAATTAGGTTACAAGCCAGTAGAGGACATGGCTTAAATGAGAAAAGTTCACTCAAGCCTTTTCTAATAGCCAAACCATATAAACATTGAATCATTTCTAGGTGTTATTCATGGAATACAACTCGATTATTTATATTGTGCAGACATGTGTGTGTATATATATATATATATATATATATATATATATTTATATATATATACATGTCTTTTTACATGTTTTTTATATATATTTTTTATATGTTATATATTATATTATACTATATATTATATATGTGTTTCTATATATATATATATATATATATATATATATATATATATGTATATATATTTTTTGACAGTTAGTATGTGTATAAGAGTTACACTTATACACACATATATATATACATGTATATAGCTATATCTTTCCATACACATTCTGTATATGTCTTTTTATATGTCTTTTTATATGTTTTTTAAAAGAAATGTATTTTTTATATACATCTACATGTGCATCTGAGGAGTTTTTAAATTCATCATAGGTATATTCTTTGTATATATATTTATATTTTTTGTATACATTCACATGATACAAATGTAAATATGAAGGTGTATATATATTTGGAATGTAGTTTTATATTATATTTTCATATTATATTTATAGATAGGGATATCTTGTAAGTATATTTTATTTATAGAATTTAAGTATATTTTATTTATAGAATTCATAGAATGTGCATTTCATGCAGTTTTTATATGTACTTATTCACATATGTATTTATATTTATTTTTATATTAATGGAATTAATCATTTATTTTATTTCATTACTTGCTATTTATAAAATATAAAGTTCATATGGTGTACATATTTTCATATTTTTTTTATATATATGTATTTTTAATGTAATATATAATATATATTGACACAGCACTGGAAACATTTTTAGATGTTTGGAACATTTGTTCACGTATATATGGATAAGGAAGTTTTTTGCTATATAAAGCTATAAGAGTTTCCCTTAGATACATGCATATATAATTGTTAAAGATATAATTAATCTACAATTAATTTAATTGATTGCTTAATAGTTTGCTTGTGGAGACTGGCTAATGAGTGTATAGAAGAGCATTTAAATGCAGTCAGGATATGTGTGGTTTAAAGTCTGAAGAAACGTTCATCGCAACGTGAAAGCGCTTACTGTTTTATTCTGTTATTCTGTTATTCTACAATAAAGAGTTGCCGACAAGCCGTGGAGTGCTTCTCTTGTTTTTCTTAATACATTGTGGACATTTTTCTTGAAGCACCTAATCCCAGGACTGGTTTGTTTTACTTGAATTTCGCACTTTTCTCCTGGGGTCAAGCTTGTCTTACATAACTGTTCGAGAAAGGGCCTAATTGCCAAGTAGTCGCTGAAAAGATGGTCTTCGTCTACATCCTGCAGACTCAGAGCAGTGGTCACATTGAGTATGTCACTAAAAGCAAAGGGCTCAGTTAGACATAATTTAGACAGTGTAAACAAGTACTTGTTTTCAGTATAATCAAACCACTGTTCCAAGTACTTCACTGCTGTCTCCAAGAGCATAATGAAGTCTCTTTTCAGTTTGTTAGCAGAAGTGCTGTCTAATGGGCTCATAAGTGCCATAAGTTTCCCTCCAAAGAAAGCACTTTCAGCTCTTGCCTGCAGTTTTTTTATCAGAGAGACCATTACACAAAAAGTTTCCATGGCAGTAAGTCCTGATTTTTTTAATGTAGTTATATGTTCATTAAAATCGTCAAGAACAGCACAGAGAAAGTGCAAATAGTACTGGGGCAGCGTAGGCAATGCATTCTCACCACGCTCATTAGCTGAAAAGTACTGCCATCTCTGCCAGGGGGGGGTCTCCTCTTCTCCCTGGGAGAGGAAATAAGACTGTAGCACTGGGAGATTTTTCACTACTCTTTCACTGGCTGGCAGTAGTGACGGCCACCTTGTTGGCACATGTCTTAACAGACTGTCAAATTCCATGCCACAAAACGCAAGTCTTTCAAGTCTCTGGTTCCTGTGGCAGATCCTGAGAAATGGCTGAAAAGTTTCATTACAAATGCTTCCACGTCGTACGGTAGTCGTGCTGCAGCTTTTTTTGACTGCATTGTGAATGATGTGGGCAACAGTTAGCCTTCTGGAGTGATGGGCACTTTTCTTTTAATCTGTTATACACACCAGATTTCTTCCCATAGTTCACACTGGCATTATCAGCCCCATATGCTGAAATGCTGTTCCAGGGCAAGGAGTGACGTTCCATAATGTTTGCAGTTTGCTATGATATGGCCTGTGCAGATTCATCAGGGTCTTCATAGAGGTCCAAAAGGCCATTCACCACCCCTTCTTCTTTAGAAAAATACCTCACAACAAGTGGAAATAATTTTATGTTCCCCTTGTTGGAAGCATCTGATGAAATTGCAAATGAAGTGCCTGGGTTTTGAAGGTCATGCAGGAGGCATTCCAGTGAGTGCTTTCCCAAAACATTTTTGACTATGGCTTCAGCCTTGGTTCTTCCACAAGATAGTTTCTTTGCAATGTCCGAGTCACTGTACAACTGGCTGGCCAACTTTACTGCATAGTCCAAGCTGTTATAGGAAATATTGTGCTTAACAGCATGGAACACCTCAGAGGCTTCTGCTGTAATGATCCTAAGTTCTGGTCCCTCAATGTTTGTGTTCCTTACCCACTTTATCAGGTGACTGGATTTAGCTTGAAGAATAGCAGTCTTATGTTGTTCAATTGCCTCATGTTGTGCGACATTGTTTCTTCCACCATGGGTCACTAGAAATTCTCTCTTGCAGTACCTGCAGAACACTTTGACATCACTGGATCTCTCAATCCAGTCGAATTCCGTTTTCCAAACATCCTGCCACTTGCACATTCTCTTGTTGCTGGTTGACTGTGATGAAGCTGCTGCTGTCTTCATTCTTGAATCTGTACTTGTCTGATATGCAACATATTTAGCAAAACTGTATTAGTAGGGTGCAGTAACGTATTGGTGCACAAATGAGCTGGCTAGAAACAGTGGCACATGAAATCATTGGTTTGAAAGTCTGGCACCTGATACCATAAAAACATTGGCATATGAAACATGAAGCATCTTAACGTTCTTTGATATAGATTCAGTAAAGACCCGAGAACGAACTGGCCTTGGCAAAAATGGAGAAAAAGGGGTTTTAGATGGATGAATACAGACACTGGCTTGAAAAACATTGGCATGCGAAAGAACTGGCTTGAAAAACATTGGCATGCGAAAGAACTGGCTTGAAAAACATTGGCACGTGAAAGAACTGAGGAATGGAGCAGAAAAGAATTAACATTACAAACCATTTGAAAAAGGTAAAATAGTAAATGAGGTAATGTAGGGGGCATTTTGGCTGTTGAAAACTTTGCCATTAACACAGCTCGTAGAAAATGAAATGCATTATTTTTACCACTGAACATGGTCCCCACTCCACCCCTCAAGAAAATGAAGTTAAACACATTTTCCCTTTGTCAAAAAAAAACACTAAAATGAATGAGAATGCACAGTGGTTACTATAGACCCAATTTAGCTTTTGACCGCAGCAGTTAAAAGAAATAAATGTATAGCACTAATTTACACAGCGCAGTGGTCTACTAACGAACATGCCCAACAGCAGCACTGGCTGTAATCGGATTATAATGAAAGCAGTACATTGTAAATTTATTGAAGACATCACTAAAAATAAAATACAAACGTAGCTACTTATAAAAGCAAACTATGCAGTAATGATGACATGGTTTAGCACAATCTCACATGCACTACATTAACTTCTGAGCATGCAGCCACAAAAAAAAAAAAACTGAAAACGTCCGTAAACATTTTACCTTTTAAAAATACTTCTTGCAAGAGCCGCTAAAATAAACTACAATATATGGCAGACTCCATGGGACCCCTTTTATCTCAAAACATAGCAATTAAGAATAATTTACCCAGCACAGTGATGCAATAAACAGGTCAAAGCAAAATCAGCACACCCATATTCACACATTACAAGCAAAGCAGGACATTTTAACCTTATTAAAGGCAGCAGTAAAAATAAAATGCACTTATTTACATCTGTAAGTGGAAACCATCTTGAAACAGCTTCGGCAAGTTGTCAACCTGTACCTACTAGAATAATAAATGCACTAAGCTAACTATTAACATTCCCCCTCAAAAGGTAGACCTGTACCACATGCACATTGACTTGCAAGAACAGAAAAAATTACTCAAACAGTATACCCTAACTTCCTGAAAATAGCATTAAATTGTACACATTTCCACACAAAAAAATGCAAACTATGCTCTAACATTTTCTATCTGCAAACGGAAAGTACCCTGAAAAAGCTATGACGATAGAAATACATCACACTACATTTATATTTAAGACTGTCCCCCACCAGAAATAAACAAAACTTCTATACACACGGTTCAGCCTTTAAAAAGTAACGCTTCCAAATCATACCCCCAACAACAATCACAATTACATATACATACACACACAGATGTTATACCTTTAAAAACTACTACTCGAAAATCTCAGAATAACCACTGCACAGATTTAAATACTGCATACTGCATCCCCATCTACCTCTAAACATTAAAAAATTAAATAAAGCACAATATTCCCATTTTAAGCTACTACTCAAAAATCTCAAAATAACCACTGCACATATTTAAATACTGTGTACTGCACCCCCCCCATTCACCTCTAAACATTAAAAACTTTAATTTAAATAAAGCACACTATTTCCGTTTAAAACTACTACTTGGAAATCTCAAAATTACTACTGCACAGATTTAAATACTTCATACTACACCCCCCCATTAACCTCTAAACATTAAAAACTTAAAGCACGATATTCCCATTTTAAATAAAGCCACAAAATACTATGTACTTACCACTATCACCGTCTTTGCTGGACTAGCTGGCTTCCTTCCTGTTGTAATGGCTGGCTAGCTGGCTTCCTTGCTTGCTTCTTGGCTGGCTGGCTTGTTTACTTGCTGGCTTCTTGGCTAGGAAATCTCAGTCCTTTCAGAATCTGAAGATGTTATTAGCAGCTGTAGACCACTAATACAGAACTGCTCTACAGCTGTGACCTTTGTAGGGCTCTTCCGACGCGAATCCCCACCTCCTTCCATCCTTGTAGAATTGCTGCTTGAATTACACCACCTGGACCTAACAGGGAATACCTCTAACTGCAGGTCCGGGTTTGTGACATAGCCGCATTGCCGTGGAATGACCAGAAGTATTTTCAGCTTTTCCACGGCAATTTAGCTGCACTGAAAAACGGGATTAAAGTCCCACTGCCTGACAATGTGGGTAACGGGATGAGAAGGCTCAACCCGTGAGTGTCCTGCTGACAACGAGACTGGTGGTAACCTGTATAGCCCCTTAGCATTACAAATCTAACATTTCTATCTTGTTTTATCCTCTTCTGTCACTGTTGGAGCTCCTCTTGCAATTAATATAAGTACTCCTCTTTTCCTTTGTCCCAGATATTCTGCAGAATAACCATCCTGAAAACCTTTCTTTATCAAATTCAGATGTTCAGTTCTTTCCATGTGTGTATCCTGTAACATAGCCATTTCTTGTCTACATTTGTAGTATAGTTCACTATTCTTTCTTATTTATATATATCGGTGAAACCGTTGACATTTAAAGACATTACCGAAAGCATCATTGTATTAAAAAGTTATTATTCCCACTTTTTATGTATAACACCTTGTTTGTTAAATGTCTAGATGTTAAGTTGTCAATCTCGCCTTCATTCTTGCTGGATGGGTTCGGAGCCAATCCTCGGCTCCGACTCGGCACTTGCTAAGCTCGAGAGTCACTTTTACCAGCTTGAGGCAGCCCCATATCCCATGATGCAAGGCGGTAATTACCCAGATCTCGTTTGCCGCTTCGCTAATGAGGTCATCTTTTTTACCAGCTCCTGGTAAGTGATTTTTCATTGCTATTTGTCAAAGATTTAGATACCCAATTCCCTAAAAATTTATTCTTTATAGTTTTTTTTTAGTGAACCTTAGTCACTTAGCTCCATACCCATTCCCCTTAGTTCCCTTATTCATAAGTATCTGTGTTTTGGGCCTTAGGCCTTACTCTCCCTCACAGTTCTTGTCAGGATTTTCCTTAGGTGTGTGGGTGTTGTGTCTCACTATTTTGATTTTTGTTTATTAGTGTCTTTTTTGTCTGATTGGTGTGTGTGTGTGTGTGTTTTAGACTCAGACATGTCCAAAGATACTAGGTTCTCAGGTTTCAAGAAGTGTGACTCGTGCTGTCAGAAGATGTCTCTGACAGATGGTCACACTTCTTGTATTTATTGCCTGGGACCCCTACACCTGCAGGACTCCTGTGCTATCGGTCATTCTTTCAGCCAGAGAGTCCTGCAGGAACGTAGAAATAAGTTGATCCTCAGGGGTCTTCTTAAGCCTGAGAGCTCCCCGGCTAAGGTCGGCTCCGGGAAGCCCTCTAAGCCTCCCAAGACCCAGACTTCGGTGTCCAAGTCTGTGGTCTTGGTTCCGACTCCGCCAGAGTCGACATCGGCTCCGTCCGGAGCCGATCCTTCCTTGTTGGAAGCTTCAGTATCGGCACCGTTCAGCGCCGATACCCTGGCTTCGGCACCTGTGTCTGCTCCGGCTGGAGCCGACACCCTAGCGTCGAAGCATATCTCGGCTCCGGCTGGAGCCGAGATATCTTTGTCTCCGCTCGGAGCCGACAAGTTGTCGGCTCCGCCTGGAGCCAAAGGTTCTTCGGCTCCGATGGCTCCGTCCAAAAAGAGGTCTAGATCTCCTTCATTGGAATCTATACACTCGGCTCCAGCCTCCCCCTTGCTTTCGGAGCGGAGCCATCGGAGCCGATCATTGAGGTCTTCCAGGCTATCAGATCATGATTTAGAGAGAGTGGTGAGTAGGCTATTAAAATCACAGGCACTAGCCCAGATGCTCCATAGCCCGTCTCAACAGACGACGGCTATTCTACACCCTCCTGAAATTCCTCCTTCGACTCTCTTACAGAGTTCGGAGCCAGAGATTATTGGTACCGTGACTGTTGCTGCTTCGGAGCTGATACCGCACATTTCAGCTCCGTCGTCCTCGACTCCTAGCTCCTCCTTGAGACCGTCCTTGGAGGGATCCGGGCGTCGGGCTTCCCTGGTCGGTTCCGAGGGGGCGAGTGGCATCGGACCCTTGTCCGACCCCGTTCTCCCTCTCGGAGCTTCGGCCTTGGTGAGCTCGGCCCCGACATCTGCTTCGGAGCCTTCCTTTCGGTGGGACCAGGGATCCCTGTCTCTTCGGAGCGGGATCTCTTGGCCCTCCCTGGGAGGGGAGCCTTCGAGGTGATGAGGAGTGTGCTAGCCCCTGAGCTTAGTCAGCAGTCGGTTCCTTTAGCTCCTCCCTCTATGGTGCCTGTAGATGCCTCTTCCCGCTCTCTTGCTCCCAGACCCAGAGATCCATCGCCCCAGGTTTCCCCATTGGGAAGAACTTCCTCTTCCGAGGTTTCTCCTGATCCTTCAGGTGAACCCCCACGTAAGAGGACTTGCAAGAGGAAGAACTTGGACTCCCCTGAGTCTACAACATCAGATACCGATTTAGATGAGTCAGAGGGGTCCCCAAGATCCCCCTCTGAGGATGTCTCCTTTTCAGACATCCTTGAACTCCTGAAACAGAGGGGGAACTGGCCCTCCATTAATCCCTCCGAGGATGAATCGGTATACCTGGAGGCTTTTGGATCTCGACCCTCCACCTCCTGGGTGTCTCCGCCTTTTGACCCTCTCATGGAGGTCATAGCTCGAAAGGCGTGGGCATCTCCTGAGTCGGTGGAACCAGTCCCCAGGAGACCTTCAAAGTTTATCACGGCCCCCGCTGAAAAGCAGTTTCTTACTAAAGGTGTCCCGGTTGATGCCATGGTGGTGGCGGCCGCCACCAAAAAGGAACTTGCAGATCCTTCCGTGCCAGTCCATCCTCCTAACAAGGAATCTAGGACCATGGACAGGTATGGCAAGCGGATGTTTTCCTCAGCGACCTTTGCTATGCATTCGCTGAATTATTTATGTCACTTCACCAGACTTCAAAGAGACATCCTCAAAGAATTGGGTGAAGTAGTACAGGATCCGTCAGCAGCAGGGGCTCAGGAAAACATTGCCTCTCAGCTGGGAATCCTTAATTCCATAACCAACTCCTCCATGCGGCTCATTTCTTATGCAGCCGATGGGGCGAGTAGAGCTGCAGGCACAGGAGTGGCTCTCAGACGTCAGTCCTGGATGCGGCTCTGTAATTTTGCGGACCACTTTAAGGCGTCCTTCACAAACTCTCCCTTTGATGGGGCAACATTGTTTGGCCCTCAGGTGAAGGACACTTTGACCAGGTGCGAGCAAGACGGCAAAATTCTTTCTGCCGTAGGAGTCCGTTTCTCCACCCCTTGTAGGCCTTATCCCAAAGGTCAGAAGGGAGGGAAAATGTGGTTCCAAAAATCTCAGGGAGTCACGCCTGATGCACGTGGTCAATTTACCCCTAGAGGCAGAGGGGGTAATAACAATAGACGCCGCCCTAGGGGCAGAGGGGGTCCGCAGAACCAGGGCAGCAGAGAGCCTCTCTCTGACAAGCCCTTCCAGCATCCCTGAGGTGTTGCCCGACTGTCCACCCTTGGAGGCAGTCGGGGGGAGATTGTCGCTGTACCCAGAAGCCTGGTTGTCCCTCTCTCAAGACAGATGGGTACAGTCGATCATATCCGAGGGTTACTAGATTCCTTTCGAGGAAAGCCCCTTCCCTCAGAAAAGTTCCCTTCCAGACGTTCCACCCGGTCTAAGGGAAATTGCAAAACTAGAGGTTTCAAAGCTTCTAGAAAAAAGGGCCATCCAGCCAGTTCCAACAGACCATTTAGAGTCCGGAATCTACTCAAGGTTCTTTTTGGTTCCCAAGAAGATGGGAGACTGGAGACCAATATTAGACCCCAGCAGGCTCAACAAGTCTGTCAAAAAGACAAGATTTCGGATGATCACACTTCAATCGATTTTGCCTTTTCTGGGCAAAAACAACTGGATGTGCTCCATAGACCTTCAGGATGCGTACTATCACATAAAAATCCACAGATGCTCCAGAAGGTTTCTCCGCTTTCGGCTGGGGACCAGTCATTTTCAATTCAGAGCCCTGCCCTTTGGTCTCACTACAGCCCCCAGAGTGTTCACCAAATGCATGGCAGTGGTCACAGCTCACCTGAGACGTCAAGGATTCCAGGTGTTTCCATATCTCGACGACTGGCTCCTCTCAGCCACCACCAGGCATCAACTTCTCCAAGCCAGAGATTACACTCTACATCTCTGCGGTCAGTTGGAAATTTCGGTCAACTTCGAAAAGTCTTCCTTATCGCCCTGCCAATCTATTACCTTTATAGGCGCAAATCTAGACACTACTCGGATGTCAGCAAACCTAACAAGTCAGAGAATCCTAGATATCCAAAACTATGTTCGGATCATCCTATCCAGCAAAAGGGTACAAGCCAGGTTGGTCCTGAAAGTGTTGGGCCTCATGGCAGCTGCCATCACACTTCTTCCTCTGGCCCGTTTTTACATGCGTCTCCTACAGTGGATGTTGTTCACCCAATGGTCCTTCCAGCAGCTTCCCATGCGTCACAAGATCCTGGTGACACAAACCTGCAAGAACCATCTATCCTGGTGGATTTCCTCTCCTCTAGTCCATCAGGGAAGACCATTTGTTCCCACGGCCACGGTCACTTCGGATGCCTCCCTGATCGGGTGGGGGGGGCATTAGCAGGGCAGGATGGTTCATGGCACGTGGCAACCGTTCGAATACCACCTGCACATAAATATCCTAGAGATGAGAGCAGTGCTTTTAACGTTGCAAGCCCTCAACGACTTTCTTCCCTTAGGAACTATTGCAGTTCACACGGACAACATGTCCATGGTGTGGTACATCAACAAGCAGGGCGGAACCAAGTCCTATCCCTTGTGTCGAGAAGCTCTCGGACTTTGGCAATGGGCGATCTCCTCTCATCGGTTTCTGGTAGCAACACATATCCCCGGGAAAACCAACATAATAGCGGACAGATTGAGCAGAGCTATTCTCATGCCTCACGAGTGGTCTCTCAAGCAATCCATAGCGGAGGAGATTTTTCAGAAGTGGGGCCGCCCATGCTGCGATCTTTTTGCTACACCTCAAAACAGCAAATGCCCAGACTTCTTCTCTCTCTTCCCACTTCTGGGCCATCCCCCCAGAGACGCTCTTACCCAAGATTGGCCCCGAGGACTCCTTTATGCTTTTCCTCCCTTTCCATTGATACCACAGGTACTCCAGAAAGCTACCATTTTGAGAGCCAAAATGATTCTCATTGCCCCTTACTGGCCTCGACAAATTTGGTTCCCGTTCCTTCATCGCCATCTCTTGGTGCAGCCTTGGCATCTGGACCCAGCTCCAGATCTTCTGACCCACCAGCCGGGTCAACTGCACCTGTCCGTTCCTTCCCTCAACCTCACAGCTTGGTTGCTCCACTTCCTTCCTTAGCCAGGCTTCCTATGATCTCTAACCCCGTTAGAGACATCATAGTAGCTTCTCTTAAGTCCTCTACCAGGAGGATTTACTCTAGCAAGTGGAAACGCTTCTCCCTTTGGGCAAAATCTAAGAACATAGATCCATTTACTGCCCCTATTCAGTCAGTCTTGGATTTTCTAGCGGAAATTTTTCACTCAGGTTCTTCGTCTTCCACAGTCAAAGTTCAGTTGGCAGCAATCTCGAATTTTCATGTCAGATTTGCAGACCACAACATTATGTCCCACAAACTTTGTAAAGCCTTTCTCAAAGGAGTGTTCCTTCTTAAACCCCCTGTTAGGGATCCTCCACCACAGTGGGACCTAAATTTAGTGCTGACATCCTTGATACTTCCCCCTTTCGAGCCGGCTGCATCATGTTCATTAAAGTTTCTTTCTTGGAAGACACTTTTTCTTGTCGCCATTACCTCGGCTAGAAGAGTGTCTGAACTTCATGCCCTCTCTGTTCGTCCCCCTTATTTGGTCTTCCACAAGGACAGAGTATCCTTGAGAACCAATCCATCCTTTTTGCCCAAGGTTGCTTCTAAGACAAATTTAAACCAATCCATTGATCTTCCTGTATTTTTTCCAAATTATTCTAACAGGGCGGAACAAAAATTACATTACCTAGATGTTCATTGCCAACTCAGATATTACTTGGACAGAACGAAGCAATTTAGGAAGTCTGATCAGCTCTTCCTTTCTTATGCTGAAAATAAAAAAGGTCTCCCTGTTTCTAAAGTGACCTTATCCAGATGGCTATCTTCCACCATTTCTGACATTTATCAGCTTAGGGGCAAACATCTGAGCTCAAAACCTAAAGCACATTCCACAAGAGGTCTAGCCACTTCTACAGCCTTTCAGGCTAGGCTACCCTTAGATACTATTTGTGCAGCAGCCACTTGGGCCACTCCTCATACCTTCGTTTCTCATTACAAATTGGATTTGGCCTCCAGGGACAGGGCAAGCTTTGGTTCCACAGTTCTTAAGAGTCTGTTCCATTGAGCCACCCAGGATAGAGGTGCTAGGGACGTGGTCCCATCCAGCAAGAATGAAGGCGAGATTGACAACTTAACATTTAGAAGTTATGTACCTACCATAACGTTCCATGTTAGTTGTCTTCTCTCGCCTTCTTTCTTGCGTCCCTCCCTCCTGTCCCCCTAACCTGGACAGACCTTGATCTCCCCTTTTTCTTTGGAAGATTCTTCATCCTTGGACACCAGTTAGTTCTTGACCTTGATTACCTGGTTTCCCTTTACAGCCTTTTTAGGTTAGTTGTTCCTCTTTCCTTAGTGGAAAGTTTTTATAGGCAGTTTTTCCTCTAGATACCAAACGAGATCTGGGTAATTACCGCCTTGCATCATGGGATATGGGGCTGCCTCGAGCTGGTAAAAGTGACTCTCGAGCTTAGCAAGTGCCGAGTCGGAGCCGAGGATCGGCTCCGAACCCATCCAGCAAGAAAGAAGGCGAGAGAAGACAACTAACATGGAACGTTATGGTAGGTACATAACTTTTAATTTCAGCTTGTGTTACATGCTACATGGCAGGTTGAACTTTTATATCGTGTCATATCCATTTGAGCCCATGTCACATCTTACAAAACTTTTCATTTTATTGAAAGCCCTGGAAAAAAAAACACTACACACACAAACCTATTTACATTTTCAAATATTGAAGTTTTATCCTCCTAACAGGAAGAAATGTCCCAAATTGACAGCCACACTCTGAGAAAGAAAGGTTATCCATGCTACGATGCATAGTGCAGCCTGTGCTTCTATAGCACTCTTGGCTGAGAAAACCCCTGATTGCTTTCAGAACATCATCTCCTAGCCAGTTTCTGTCTTTTTTTTTTTTTCCCCTAGCCATTCACTCTCCACCAGACTGTAACCAATTTCTTTTTATTAGATTGGAGACATGAGAACCAGACAATCTCTCGTTATCAGATTTTCTCCATGGAGACATGAGAACCAGATGGTCAGTTTCTCTTTATCAGATTGTTTCCATGGAGACATGAGGGCCAGATACAGAATTGCTATTAAGCATACATTTATTCGATAGAAAAAAAACGCAATAATCAATATTATTTTTTATTTACTTGCTTTCTCTTAAAACTTGTTAATAATCAATTTAAGGTCTTCAATCCCATCATTCCTACATGCAAGAATGAGAAGAAATGCATTCATTTTTCTTTTGTCCTGCTCTTTTTACTAGGCCTTTTTTGTTTGTTTATATTGCAGTGCCTGTATTTCTTAAAAGTGAACAAGAAGAAAGAGATGAGGGAAAAAGCAGCACCTATTTACAATCCCAATTACACTTAAAAAAAAGAAAATTTTACTTTATAGCATGCAAAGAAAACCATACACCACAAAAATAGTACTGTTAAGTAAAAAAAGTTTTACTAAAAGTTAATTTTCTCCCTTTTGTTCCCTCCCCAAAGCATTTTTCCAAACATTAATGACTTGAAGTAGAGCGTATACTTTGAGGTACCCAATTAGTCCAACAAATTCTGAAAAAGCCCAATATTTCCAGATTTTCTTGTACTGTCATATTTCACAAATACAGTTATTGCTTTGTAATCTCACATTAAGTTCCTGGATTTACTACTGTTCATCTCCATCTCCAAAATCCTGTCTGTGCTTCACTTCCAACATATTCTCAATTCTTCTAGTCAACTCTTGTGCTCCCTTCCTTCGCTCCATTATTTTCCATTGAAACAGTGGGAAAGGTTTCACAGGTGCAAGTCTCTCTGTGGTCTTTATTTTTTTTCAAACAACTTTATTTATGTCAAATATGACAAGGACAATCTACTACATTTATATAAACGAAAAACATACAAAATGATACCACTTTAGTTGCAAACAGTTTACATCACAGACACCCTTGAAACAACTTCATCAATTATAAACCTTCCAGTCTTTATCGGTTAAGCATTGTATGGCTTATTCAAATCCTGCCTCTTAAACCTTGTTCCTGCTCTGCATATATTGTTCCCACAATTCCAGTGTTTTCCTATGTGGTTTGCTCCTTCCTTCTTCTAAAGATCCCAATTACAGTTGTTTTATATTGGTTACTATATTCACTACTTTTAGTAAAGTTGCTCTAGAGTTTGATTTTCATTTTCTAGTAATTGCTTTTTTGGCAACTACCATAATTAGACTCAGCAAGGCTTTCCTGTGTCTAGGCAATTCTGATTTCTGTATCATAACTCAAAAAGACATCTCCCCAGTCAGTCCAATCCACTCACCCAGCATGTCCGATACAGAGGCCTGCAGGGAATCACTAAAGTCTGCCAGCTCATTACACTCCCAAAAGACATGTTCCTAGCTACCTCTTTCTTGCGTGCCATACCTCCAACATTTACTAACCACCTGAAGAAAAATTCTTTTGAGTCTACTTGGGATATAAAAATACCTATGTAAACACTTCCAGGCAAAGATCCTAAATCTTCTAGATTTTGTTGCATATTTGAGAGATATACATGTGTTCCCCTCACTGTCTCTTTCTAAATTGCTATCCAGTCTCTTCCCAATCCTTTCTAAGCTCCTCTGATTGTATATAATTATCATGCAATATTTTATATGCTTTATTAATTATTCCTTTTTTAATGGCAGTTTCTGTTCTAGATTCTATTAAAAACTCTACCAGTGCTGGTCTTTCATTTAGGATCCCCCTACTTCTTTCTCTTTGCCTGTACTCTGATATCGGTCCATGATTGGGAAGGCAATCTCTAACCTGCAGTCCAAATAAATTCTTGGCCTCTTCCCATTCTGTTACCTTTCCCTTTCTAGTTGTTCGCTCCCAATACCTTGGTTCCTTTGCCAGTTTTCTCCAATAAATTCCAGCACTCTCCTGCCTTTTATCTGTATTCGTGACCACAGTCATCCCTATCAGCAAAATCTCTTTTTTCCATTCTCGTGCTGGTTTGTTTCCTAGAATACTCTCTGCTATTTTATGACCATATTACTCTGATGTTGGTTGTTCTTAAGAGTCTGCATCCAAAATCCCAGTCTCTCCTTATTTCTTGAGCATCATCCCTTTGTCAGCATCCACTTTGAATTATAGTTTTCTGCTTGTGCTATGCATAAGAGCCTGAACTGTGTTGCTCTAAAGTACCTCCTCAAATTAGGTAGTCCTAGTCCACCTTGTTTTATTGGTAAAATCAGCTTATTCCACTTGACCCTTGCTGTTTTCCCTTCCCAGATGAAGTTCTTCAACTCTTTTTTTTTAATTGCCATCCACAGCTTCTCTTCCGGTTGATAAAAATATGTCTGACCTGTGTATAAAACTAAAGGGACTAAAAACATTTTAATGGCATGTATCTTAGTATCCATATCCGTGGAACAAAACTTCCAGTTTATCAATTTTTGTATTCTCTTCTGTTTAGTCTCTTCCCACATAGCCTTAGTTGCCACCACAGAGTCATTTCTAATCCATACTCCTAAATACATAATTTACTGCTATTGTCTTTGTTTTAGCTTCATTAACTTTGTATGCCAAAAAGATTTTTAAACTGTCTTAAAATGTTCCATAACACTGTAATGTCCCTTTTTGGTGTTGTCATGTATAAAATAATATCGTCTGCAAATAAAGCCATCTTTTTCTGACCATACCAATTATATCCTTCGAGTCCCTTATTTTCCGTGCCAGTGGTTCTAAATATAATGCAGACCCCAAAGGGGAAAGCTGGCAACCCTGTCTGGTTCCTCTACTCAAGCAGAAATTATCAGAGAAGACCCCGCCCACCTTAATGAATGCCTCGGATCCCTCATATATTCTTCTAATCAAGCTTATAATTATATCAGCGAAAGCAAATGCTTCCATTGCCCTTCTCATGAAGTCCCATTCTACTGTGTCAAATGCTTTCTCTGCATCAAGACCCACCAATAAAAGTGGTACTTTCTTACATTCTGCTTCCGTCTAGATCATCGGTGTTCTGTTAATATTGTCAAATGTTTGCCCCCACCCCCACAAAACCACACTGATCCATATCTATCAATTTTGGTATCACTTTTGCCATTCCTAGGCATTATAGACATAAACACTTTATAATTTATAATACCAAAATTCCCGATGTTCATCGTGCATACAGCTGCAGTAATCACAGATGGGTTCTCTGCCGTCAGGCGGGTCCTTGGTCGGCCGAATTCCAAAGTCTAGGTCCGGTGTCTGTTGTTGTCGCTCTCTCCCCTGACGCCAAAGAGGCCGGGGTATATAAGACACAGCTGACGCCATTTTCTTCAGTCTTTTTTTGCCGCGCGGTGCCCGAGGCAGAAGCAGTTCGCAAGTGCCGGTCGGCCAGCTCCTGAATTTACGAAAAATTGGAAACCGAAGTCTTCATTAAAGCTAAGTACCCCGTTGGGGAACCTTTTCTTGCCTCTGATCGATGTCAGAAAAAGTTAACAATTATATTTCTTGTGGGAAGCAAATGCCGCATTGGATTTCCATTCCCTCTGCATACCTTGTTTAGGCCCAGACCACGACGTCTCGGGCTGTCACTTTTGTGCTACTTTCAATAAACGCACTATTAAGCGTCGGGTGGAGTTCGCCCAACAATTTTTTGGTACAGATTTTGATTATAAAATGTCGTCGGAGACTCCGACTACCGTTTTGTCCAAAAAACGCATGGACAAGGACTGACACGCGAGGTCCGCGGTCCCCACCGACGCCAAAACCGGCTACACGTGGTCCGGTTCTCAGCGAGACGCCTATGCAGTCCCTGACTACCAACGGCACTTCTTTGGCGGGGTCTTCTGTAACCGAGACCGTAGGTTCCTCGGCCCATACCCAGACTACAACCACCGAAGCCACTGTGAGCGTTGAGCCTCCTAATGTGGACAGGACCACTTCACCCATGGTGTCTTTAGATCCTCATCTTCTTTTTCCATTAAGGCTTTTACTAAGTCCAAATCAGCCAGGCATCCCAAGAGGCCTGTTGCACAGGGCCCAACTCCAGGCCCCATGCCTAAAAAGCAAATGCTTAAAATGGCTGAGGATTTAATTACTCTTATCAGGGGTTCCCAACCCCCTCCAGACAAGAGACCCAGAGTGGAGGAAGATTCTCCCTCTTCTGAACAGGGCTCCACTTTCACAGATCATTCTGATGTAGAGGAACACACTTACTCCCCTTTTGAAGATTCGGATGCAGAGCAGTCCATTCCTTCTGTATCTCCTCCTGAGGATTTTTCTTTTGGAGAAACCTTGCACACCTTGAGGGAACACTTCCATTGGGAAGGCCAAGACTTTTCTGATTTCCAAGAAAAGACTTGGGGAATTTCTTTTGTTACCTCAACACAGACCTCTGGCGATACCTCCTGTCTTGGACATACTTGATGATGTTTATTCGGAGGCATGCCTTAATCCGGATTCCCTGCCTCCTGCCCCAGTCAAGCCTGATAGGTACTACAGAGTTCCTAACTCTCACCAATTTCTTTACAAAAGCCATAATGCTGACCCTGAAACCATTTCTCAAGGCCCCAAGGGAATGAAGGCCTCTACTGCTAAGAATCCACTACCTTCCGAAAGAGAGTCTAGATCCTTAGAAAGGTGGGGAAAAAAGGTATATACCTCGGCCACCCTAGCCATGAGGGCCTTAAATTGTCAGTTTCATATGCTTAAATATCAGCAGTTTCTGTTATCACAACTAAGAAATAAAATGTCTCAACCTGAACAACCAGATTTGAAAGAGTTGCAGGATATGTTGCCTAGTGCAGAACAAGTGGGTAAACACACCTTACAATGTGGCTATGATGCCCTAGAGGCCTCAAGTAGAGCTGCTGTTACAGGATCTGTCATTCGTAGGCATGCATGGCTTAGGGAACAAATCTTGCCTGATCATGTGAAAGCTAAACTACTAGATGCTCCTTTACAAAAGGATGTGCTATTTGGTGCTAATGCTGAGGAGATACTACGGAAAATGGAAGAAAAAGCCACATCTATGCAATCTGTCAAAGCTTTTCTACAGGTTCAACCACCACGTTTTAGCAGAAATTGGCCTTCTAAAAACTGGTCCTTTCCAGCCACAGACAAGCCCCAAAGAGGTAGATACAGGCGCACAAGGGGCAGAGGACAATCACAAGGATCATATAGAGGCAGGCAATGGCAAACTCCAGCACCAAGAGGTGGCGAAGACAGTGCACAGCAATACAGGAAACAAACCCAATGACTTCCTCCTTTCCATGCCAAGCAAATCTCAGCTGGCAGCTCCCTTGGGAGGAAAGCTGGCATTATTTACAAGAAATTGGAATATTGTCACAACAGACAAATGGATCCTGGACGTTATAAACAGAGGCTACAGATTTCATTTTCACACTCTTCCAAAAATGAGAGGCATGCCAAACCTGCCACACAGTGAAAGGGCAGAGGCACAACTACAAATTTCAAAGCTCATAGCCATGAAAGCTATTCAAGACGTGCCTACTCACGAACAAGGTCAAGGTTTTTATTCCAGGCTATTTCTGGTACCAAGGAAAGGAACCGAATGGAGACCCATTTTGGACTTATCCATCCTAAACACATTCCTACTCGTACCAAAATTCAAGATGCTCACATTACAGCAGCTTCTTCCCATGCTGGGCAAGGGGTTTTGGCTGGTAACACTGGACCTCAAGGAGGCATACCTGCATGTCCCAATCAGACAAAGCTGCAGAAGATACCTCAGATTTCTTGCAGGTTCAATCCACTATCAATTCTCTGCATTGCCCTTTGGCTCATCTACTGCGCCCAGAGTATTCACAAAATGCCTGGCATCAGTAATTGCCTACTGCAGACTTCAAGGGATACAAATTTACCCTTATTTGGACGACTGCCTGATCCAAGCGGACAGCAAGCACATACTTCTGGAACATCTGGCTTATGCAACACGGTTACTGAATTCTCTGGGATACACAATCAACAAAGAGAAATCCAGGCTAACACCATCTCAGAAAATAACTTTCCTGGGTGCCAACTTGGACACAAACACCCAGATGGCCTATCTTATGCCAGAAAAACAGGGGCAACTATCTCAATACTTCAAAATACTAGCAAAGTGTACCAGGCTTACTGCAAGGAAAATCCTGCAGGCTCTGGGCTTCATGGCATCTTGCATTCTTTTAATCCCATGTGCAAAGTTGCATATGAGGAAACTTCAATGGTACCTAAAAAACCTATGGTCTTAACACAGCCACAGTTTGGAAACAGTAATACCAATAATTCCATGTTTGCAAAAGGAATTTCTATGGTGGGCCCAAGCATGCCAAACAAACACAGGTCTCCCATTCTGCAAGCCTCAAGCAAATCAAGTCATCACAACAGACTCCTCAGATTACGCCTGGGGGGCGCACATGACAGACAGGTGTATCCAGGGCAAATGGTCCCAAAAGGAAAAGCACCTTCACATCAATCAAAAAGAAATGCTAGCAGTGATAAATGCAATTACAGCTTTCAAGGACCTCCTGCATCCAGGACAATTATTGATAAGAACAGACAACACCACAGTAATGTGGTACATAAACAAACAAGGAGGAACACATTCATACCCCCTGTGCAGACTAGCCATGACACTTTGGAACTTGGCTCTGGAATGGCAAATCGAACTTCAAGCACAGTACTTGCCAGGTTTGGAAAAAATGCTGGCAGACAATCTAAGCAGAAATATGACAGATCCACACGAATGGAAGTTGCATCCTCAAGTGTTTACAAAGATAATCCAAGCGTGGGGGAGACCGGACATAGATCTCTTCGCCTCCCACAGGAACCATCAATTGGAAAAGTTGTTTTGTTCAAGGACCTTTCATCCAAAGGCCTGGAGAGTGGACGCCCTTTCATTCAGTTGGACAGCATGGACAGTTTACGCTTTCCCACCTCTGCCTCTTCTGCCCAAGGTGCTCTTGAAAGCAAAAGCAGACAGACCGAAGATGATACTGATTGCTCCAGACTGGCCAAGACAACACTGGTACCCACTCCTGAGGAGCCTGACACATACTCCTCCCTGGCCCCTACCTCTAATGCCTCTTCTGCTGACTCAGCACAACTACAAAACTCTTCACAGTCAGCTGAAAACACTCAATCTCGCTGCATGGAAAATTCCTTTACACCACAACAGATCCTACTCCCCAAAGAGGTGCAGGATGTCATTTTGGAGGCCAGAAGGCCATCTACTAGAAAGGCTTACTCCGCAAAATGGAAACGGTTTTGCTCTTGGAATGAGAAAAAAGGCCAGGACTCTAGAAAACTGAATCTGCCTCAGGTATTACAGTATCTAGCTGAGCTGCTGAACAGTGGACTTTCATTTTCCTCCATAAAAATCCATGCCTCAGCCATTTCTGCAGAATTCAACATGGATCCACCCTTATTCTCTCACCCACTCTTAAGACAGTTCCTCAGAGGGGCTAAGAATATAAGACCACCAAGGAAACAACCAGTGCCAGCCTGGGATCTTAATTTCATTCTATAAAAATTAACATTGCCTCCCTTTGAACCAGCTGCCTCAACAGATTTGCAATATTTGTCCTGGAAAACAGCTTTCCTTCTGGCCATTACCTCAGCTCGTAGGGTTTCGGAACTACAAGCCCTCATGGCTGTGCAGCCTTTTCTCATCTTCCATCAGGACAGGGTTTCCCTTCGAACCAACCCGTCTATATATATTTTACATATAGAGACTCCTTAAACATCCATAGACAGCTACGTTATTATTTGGACAGAACAAAGCCTTTCAGGAAATCAGAACAACTTTTTGTATCCTATGCTGTAGGAGCTCAAGGGAAGCCAGTTACCAAACAGACCATTTCAAAATGGATAGGCCACTGCATACGGTTTTGTTACTGCTATCATGGAAAATCTGTCCCTACAGGCATCAGATCCCACTCCACCAGGGCCACAGCTACCTCTACAGCCTTCCTCAGAGGAGTTCCTACCAAAGATATTTTGGAGGCAGCCACTTGGAGTTCTGTGCATACCTTCACAAAACACTACCACCTACCTTTATATTCCAAAACTAGGGCAGGCTTTGCCACTGCTGTGTTGCAGATCATTCTGGCTCATCCCAGTTCCACCTAGTGCCTACCACCCTGTGCGTAGCTTTGGGATTCTACCCATCTGTGATTACTGCAGCTGTATGCACGATGAACATAGTACAGTTTTGTACCTACCATAAATGTAGATGTTAGAGTGCTAATACAGCTGCAGTACAGGTTACCCTCCCTCCTTCCCCTCTTGGTAAAGGCCTAGGGCCTAACCCCTTTACATACAACCTGACTGGGTTATCCTTCTATGGTTTATTTGCTTGCATCTACTGATTTTTGATTATATTGCATTGCATGTATATAAATATAATTTATGTATTGCCTTCCTACTGGGTGCACGTGACATCTGGGGCAAGAAAGACTGAAGAAAATGGCGTCGGCTGTGTCTTGTATACCCCGGCCTCTATGGCGTCAGGGGAGAGAGCGACAACAACCGACGCCGGACCTAGACTTTGGAATTCGGCCGACCGAGGACCCGCCTAACGGCAGAGAACCCATCTGTGATTACTGCAGCTGTATTAGCACTTGAACATCTACATTTATGGTAGGTACAAAACTGTACTTTAACAGAACCCAATAAAGGCTGTCCCACAAATTCCAGGCAGACTCTTCGGTCCAATGTAATAGTAAAATCAAGCGTTTAATAAACGAATGAACATAACAGTTGATCCAAACACATAAAACTTAATTAAGCGCTTTCATTTCGTTCAGAAACGGAAACTTCATCAGAATGAATTATTCAACAGTTGACACTCATTTATATTGTACAATTAATTAGTCTAATTAAAAAAACATTTTGTTCAAGACCCAGTATTTAAAGAGACAGTAGTATAGCTGTTCTTGTTTTTTCTAAAAAAACATATAACCAGTAATATGATGTATATGTTATGTATAACATGACAATATGTAAGTTCCAATTGAAAAAAATAAATAAAAATAAAAGTCAAAATAAATACTTCCAATTAAATAGAACTTCACAAAACTGTATTCTTGTCTATTTGGTAAACATTAAATACTGTTGAAATAAATAAATATACTACTGAGCTTCCCTTAAAAATCATTTCTCATAATTCATCTAGTAACTTAAAACGCTTAAATACCCCAAATATTATATATTTTATATATTTCATAAATCATAATTTAAAGTCTTTGATTTTGAGAACATTTTACATATAGAGTACAAGTGCTGGACATTAGACATACAACATATAAATGAATAAAAAATGTAAAAAAAATGTTTTAAAATAACAACAATACAGTACAGTTATGAATTGTAAAAAACAACAACAATATGTACTCACTATCATTGCCTATATACCAAACGTTGATGTTCTTCATTCCACATTGCTGCAGTCCTAACTATTGGGTAGTCCGCTGTCCAGTCGTCGGCCCAAATACAGTATAGATATGGCTGGGTCAGTCCAGGCGCGGGGAGCCTGGCGTCAGTGCGTCCAATGACGCATGGTATGACTGTCATCACTGTATCGATTATCCGCCGCATTTTTGGATGCGAAAATTTTTTATGCGCGGTTGTTGGTTAGAAAGTTAGTAAAAGTTTCAGTTTCGGATCAAATCAGGCTAAGTACCCCTTTGGGAATGGGAATATTTTGGTTTTTCTTTATCTTTATTTAACCGGATGTCAGAAAAATTTAAACGGATGTCGGGAAAAAGGGACACAACCCTATTACCTTACCATGATTTGTGTACTTTGTGTATACCTTGTTTGGCACTGTTGTTTGGCGTTGTTTGCGTGCGATTTAACTCATTTAACAGAGAAGGCCTCTTTGTGCTTGGGATTGTTTTGGGAGTGCGCTAGGGCGTATAAAATGCCGCCGTGTTAGCTTTTGGAAGCCGCTAATTAGCAAAAAAAGCAAGGGATAAAAGGCAAAGCCTGAGTGGAACCGACAGTCTCTAGGCAAAGCTCTTAGAAAGGAACTCAGTGGAGCGGAGACTCACTGTTCTTTTTCTTTGGGCTTGGAGTCTCAGTCAGGTTCTTAGCATAGGTGTTTCTTTTCAGTCTCAGGGGCCCACTTGGTGGCTCAGGAGGCTCTTCTCTTCCCTCTCTTCCCTAAGGTGGTTAGAGCCTCCCCTCTGGCTGTGGCTCCCTCTCTTTGGCAGGCTAGTGTGGCCTCAAGCTCTGTGGGCTTAAAGAGGCAGGCCTAGTGTTATTTCCCCAAGAAACCTTCTGCTTAAAAATGGCCTAGGACCCAGGATTACCTCATAGTAAGAGCCTATGGCAGAGGGATAGGAGGCCTATGATTAGGAGTTGAAGATTTGAGTCCTGATGGAGGGCCCTTGGATCTTGCTTGGATGATTCACCTGATTACTGTTATTCTGATGAGTCTCTCGGCTTTTCTCTTGCAGGATCCATCTCCCTTATTTTGATTTTGGAAGGATGAGATTTTCTCAGATTGAGAGATTTCCTGAGGATTTTTCTGCAGTTCTAGAGAGAGGCCCATTCCAGGGAAGAGTATTCTTAAGGGAGCCTCAGACTTTCTCTGACCTCCTGAAGAGGCTTAGGCTTTGTTTTTGCCGGACAGGTTGCATAGGCTCCTTCTTCTACCTCTAGCCTGATTAATATGGGTGAAGATAGTTTCTTGCAGAGGCCTCCTAACTCTGATTTAAGGGTTCCTAGGCCAGGGCCTACTGGATATAAGGCCTTAGCCTCCTTGGGGGCTGGCAAGGTTGTTTTTAAGAGTGTTTTAAAGATGTGAAAGGCAAGAACCAGGGGATTAATGGAAGAAGGCCTCTCAGTGTTAAAAAACTTTATCAGTTCCTCATGGATAAAGAGGCAAGGGCTCTTTATCATCGATGTGCTTTCAGAGTTGATATCTAAGGGACATTAGCCTGAGAGGGGTAAGAACTGCTGGTATCTACATGTTAGTGTATGTTAATTCGTGAGTGTGTAGCAATTCTTTGGGCCAGGGTTGTGATTTGCATGGGGTTCGAGTGTGGGAAGAGTTGCAGGATTTAGTCTCTGGTGTCTGATTCAGGTTGGTAATCAGAAGTTAAGGGTTTGTCTGATGCTGTGAGGATAAGTCTATGCAACGCTGCCACTGATTTTGTTCTGTTGGGTTTGCATGCTTTGGTTGATTGGGGGCTAAGTCTGAGCATGTTATCCTGGATTTTTGCAGGGCTGCTAGGTCTGGGTAGTTGTTTTGGGGGGCTACTGTGGAAGGCTTTTTTAGGCTCAGGGACAGGAGTCTCTGCTCAGAGTTCTGGTGAGGGCAGGCTCTTTTTTTGGCCTAGAGAGGGATGGACTTGCTCTCTCTTTTGAGATGCCCAGGAGTCAGTAGGCCCAGACTTGAGGGAGAGCTCCCCTTTCTTTTGGCCCTTTTCAACATTTAATTTACATTCAGATTCTGGGTGGTGGAATCATTCACCCAGTCCAAGAAAAGCATCCATAATGATCTGTGACAGATGGGTTCTGGATATCATTCTTCCCGCAACAAAAGGAAGATTTCCATACCCAGGCTCCTTTCAAACTCCACCCAAACATTCATTACCTAAGCCAGAAAGGGGCAAGCAAATTTATCTCACTGCTCGCCTAGGCCTCCATACCAGCGAACCCTTTCTGTGCCGATGTTCATTTTAAAGTTCCTATTAAAAGAAATTCCTGGCTCATAAGCAAATGAAAAGACCTCCTTTAGTTTATCATTTTACCTCTGCTGGGCAAAGATCACTGGATGGTAACTTCCTGATCTCACAGCTTTACCTTCTCTCTAAGAAGGAGCACACGAGAAGTATTCATGCTGGATTTAAACATATTTCTCACACTTATATGACATTCCTGTTCTTGTACCGTTGATTTGATAAATGAAGTTCTCACCTGGAGTGTGGCTCATTATAATCTGGCTGGGTAAAAAGTGATCTCAATCTCATCCTTTTTCATGTGCCTATTTTAGACTCGTTGGAAGTGAAGCCTTCTAAATGAGCTGGAAATTCTCATTAGCAGTTCCTTCTGCCTCATTCCTATTAAGATCCACTGCTCTCAGAGTATTAGCCCTCTCAAGACATGTGCTCCAGCCTGTGAGACTGAATACAGCAGCCCAGAATCTAAATTAATCCTACTTGGACGACTGCCTGATTCTAGCTCTGAACTTGAGGGAACTAGTCTCTACAGCATTTGCAGATGACAAAGCAAAGCCTCTTAGAGTTACTTCATCAACTATTCCTTCATAAAGTCTAGCTCCAGTACCTCTCAAGGAAGCTGCTTCTCTCTGGCATCTAGTATTGAATGGACACTGCCATGGTGCTTTAACCCCGGCAAAATAAAAATGATCTTTCTGGAATACTTTGTGTTCAACTTAGAAACTAGTGTCAAACAAATAATTGTCTGTGACCCGTCCAGGGCCTTTTAGGGTTCATCAGGAATCTCACCCATTCTTGTGCTCAGGAATGCTAAAACTGCAAGTGGAGACATTGCAATTGACATCAAATGTATGGATACAGTGAATCAAGACATGATTTGGAGTGGAGAGTCTAAAAGTTAATTCTTTTCAGATAAAATCTATGAGAGTTCATTTCCTAGATTGTCACAGTAAATAACACTTTAATGCTCGTGAGAGCGCCAACAGGCAACAAACAGTGGGGAACACACAGATGCCCTGTGCATATTATGATCTTGGGAGCCTATCAGAATGGAAAGTTACCAGCAGATAAGGGGCTCAAGGCAGACTACAGCCAGGCAATACTGCACATGACAGAGATGTCAGGCAAATCAGTTGCCGGAGCAATGGCTTCATGTGCAGTTGAAACTTCCAGGGCAAATTTTGATCCTAATATGAGAAACATGGCATCTTCATAGGCCATCAAATGCCAAGAAATTCAAAACTACCCATTGTGCAGGCAAAGCAACAATGATTCATCTAAGAGACCACTACACAAAGTGCAAATCTCAACTCTTCATCTTCAGTTTTCTCACCGATGCTCTTTCTTCTTTAGGCAGGATGTGGCATAGACAATGCTTTTCATCCTCTCTTGAAAATCCCAGCAGCTTCTCCTCAGGTCACTGGTCCCAATTAATACTGAGGATTAATAACTCCCAGATTGGGCCTTTCTGCCTGACTGTCACACATGAGGAGGAGTACAAGTTCACTGCCTCCAGAGGCTTCACTACACAGCCTGGACAAGTCTGGGATATTTCTTCTTCTGTGGAAACAGTGTCAACATCAACTTCTTTCTTTTTACCTGGCCTAGCTCCTCCTTTACAAGCTTCTAAAGGTCAGGAAAGATGTGTGAGAGAAAGTGAAAGAGGATTTTACTTTGGATTGGCTCCCAATTTTTGTATTTATGAGCCCTTACTGAGGAGGGTCTTTCTGAGTGCCTCCATGCGTTTTTACCCTTGATCTCCCCTTTCTGTATTCCTATTAGGATTCACTTTCTGCCTAATTCCACAAAGGTTTGTCCTTCATCTTAATTTTTTCTTCATTTCCTAAAGATGGTTTGAGGGGCATTGGTCCTCTAAATACTGTAACAAGTTTTTTTGTGTTGGAATTTTCCAGGAGACAACCTTTTTGGAAACCCAAACCTTGAAGCTCCTACTCCCTCATGGGCTTCTGCTTTTGTTAGACTGCTTTTCTGAAAGTCTTTTTTCTGGAGAAGGCCCTTTGACATCTTGGCCTACTTGAGGACAAGGGTTTGTTTTTCTCTTCCATACTGATCCAGTATTTATGGCACTTTAGCCTACCTACTTAAGGCGGGTGGTCATTGTTTCTTTTACCTCCTTTTATGGCGAATTCTTAAATTATTCAGAATACAAGATACCACGAGGAGATCCTACATCCTTCTTCTAAAGAATTAAAGCAGTTTCGCTACTATTTATAATCCCTTTGATTATGCCTTCAGCAGTTGCTTGTTTTCCTTGGAACACAGTTCGCGTTATTGTTTCTTTTGTTACTAATTAGGATTTTTAGTTTTGCATTGCAACAAACTATTTCTAGGTGGATTGGGTTTTGGGGCAAGATTTTGTAGGTACATCATAGGGGCTAATCCTTCCCTTTATGCATTGCATTTTCTAGTGTTCCCCATCACCAAAACTATTCATTTGTTGGGGGAGCATACCAGATCCCACAAAATAAAGGGAAAAGATTTGCACACTCTAACTGGATGTACACAGGCATTTGTTAGGGCTATCAAGCAGGACTAGCTTTGCCTTTGTCCCCAGCATGCTCACTCTGCTTTCTATTTGGGTAGGAGAGGGGCAAGCCTGCATGAATATTTTGGTACCCTAGGTGATTTTGGCTTCCTTAATGCATTTTTCTAGAATTATCATCAATTTGAGATCTCTGCTGGGATGTAGGGGGGTCCAAATTAGGCCACTTTCGTACTAGTACATTTTGTATTAATTTTAAATATATTGTGTAGAGGGAGGTGCAGGTGGTCTTTCTGTGCATGGTCTTATAGCATTACTTTTGTCCTGGTTGTACATGTTTGGTGCTTTTCTGGTTGCTATTTTGCAAGGTGCCGGGGCGTTTCTTGCTTCCTTTATGGGAGCCCTGGTTTTGGTTGGTATCCTCTGGCCTTGGGATTCCACTGTAGTCAGATCTCTCTGCGCAATGGTCTGTCATGCGCAGTACAGTTCTGGCGTACTCTACTATAAATACTAATGTCAACCGGGATCCATACTTTCCTGTCCGTAATAATAGTGTATATAAAAGGTTATTGTTGTTAAATGTGTGTGTATGTATATTATATATACACCCACGTCTTCATTATCAACTAAGTAATTCCCTGGAATTCTTGTCCTTGTTCTGTATTTTTCTTTTTACTTTATTAGCTCTTAATTTTAAAACCGGTAGAAGGGACACATGATCATTCAACCCAGGGGGTATATTGGAATCCAGTCTCAGTTGCCAGATGAGTTCTCTGTAACTAAGCTGGTTTTCCCAATCTCCACCTCTGTTGTTTTTGGGTACCTTTTCCAGAACCCAAAATTTGAAATTAGCCTGCTTGCAGATTAAGGTGTGTCGGTAAAGGGCGTTGGTTTCCTTTTTTCTGTTGATGTGATATATGTGCTCATAAACCCTCTGACGGAGATGTCTTTCCCACATAGTGTGCCCAACATAAAGTACAATAGGCCAAATATACTACTCCACTAATATAACATGTACAATGGCATTTCCCTTTTAGTGTAAACTGAATATTGGGTAGTATAATTTCATCTATATTGGCAATAAATGTACATTGGGGACACTTACCACAACAAAATGTGCCCTTTCTTTTGTTGTCCACCTCTTGTTGTTTCCTTTCAAATATGGTTTTTAGGTTTGGTCCCCTTCTAAAACTATACCGTAAACGTCTATCAAATATACCTAGCCTGCTTGGCATGCTCTTGAAAATATCCCAGGTCCTATTTGTAACCCTTCTTACCAAATTGGTATTAACGTTATATGTCATAACTAAAAAGGGAGTTCCTGAAAAAGTATTGGGAATTGCGTTGTTGGCAATGTTAAAATTAGTATCTGTAGTATTGTGGTCAGTGGTGGTCTCAATATTTATATTTTGTCCCCCATCCCTTAATTATCTCCTCCTCTAATGGAATAATGATGGATTCAGGGTAGCCCCTTTCTAAAAATAGTTTGTGCACATATTCCAGTTCATTAACTAAATCACTATATCTTGTAGTCATCCGGGCCACTCTGACCATCTGTCCGTTGACAATATTTCTCTTCTGTAATGGGGGACGATTACTAGCATAATGAAGATAAGAATTCGAGAAACAAGATTTCCTATAAATACTGGATATGTATGCCCTGTTTATGTAGTCTTTCTTAATAGTTAAGTCCAAAAAATGCGTTACTTTCATATTGAATTCATGTGTAAACTGAAGAAAAGTAGTGGACGTATTAAAGTACTGTAATGCCTCAAGGGCCTCATCAAGAGTACCCCCCCCACACAATCAAAATATCATCCAGGAAACGGTAATACTTAATAATGTTGACCATAAAAGGTGAGTTGAAAACAAAATGTAATTCCCAAAATAACATAACAATGTTGGCAAAAATGGGGGCACATGCTGCCCCCATTGCCACACCATCAACTTGTTGGTAGATTTCATCATGGAAATAAATAAAGTTATTTTTTAAGACCAATTCTATATTTTCCAGAATTAGTCTAAATTCAGTGTTAGTCAAAAATTTAAATTCAGTTAGCATATATTCAAACCAGTCAAGTCCTATGTTATGTGGGATCACAGAGAAAAGATCTTTCACGTCTATGGTAAGGAATGCATAATGGGGTTGATAAGGCAGTTGATTTAATTTCTTTAGTAAGTCCCAAGAATCAATTAAGATATGCGTATATAGCTTATAAAAAGGCTTTAGTTTTGTGTCTATATATATATATATATATATATATATATATATATATGGCCAATGGTTGTGTTTTGGAGCCTTCCGGTGTCACAATAGGCCTCAATGGCACATTTTATATACTTTTATGTCTATACTTTTATAATTTATGGTTTAGTATTGAAATGGCCATGTATGAAGCCGGATCCGACAGATATTTACCCTCTTTAGGTATTACTGTTACCACCGCCTTCTTCCAGGATGCTGGCACTTCTCCTCTTACAATACTGTTTAACAAAACCTTCCAGATCTTTCATTTTTTTCCTTCCAAACTTCCACAGGAATACCATTTGTTCCTCGGGACTTTCCTGTAGATTGGTTATGCATGGCCAGTTTTATCTCATTCCTTCTTGTTCTAGCTCTCTTGTGTTTCACAGCTCACTTTTTGTTAAACAGACTTTTCCTCCTTAGTGTGTACTTCATCAAAAAAATTTTGTCCCTCCAGGGAAGAATATCTTGAAGACAGCTGGATGCAGCAGTTTGGATCTCACACCTGTGTCTTGACATTCCCTGAATAGTGGAATTAATTTACTGCTCTTCTGTCTGGTGTACAATAAGTAATCATTCTCCACAAACACTTTGCTGTCTCCAACTTTTAGTATTTTTGTCCTTTTGTCACAGTTTTGTCAGAATTAACTTCTGCTGGTAGGATTGCATCTTTACTATTAAAGGTCTATGTTGCTTTCTCATAGCCAGGGTTGGAGCATACAGACAATGCCTCCTTTCAACTAACTCCTGCTGTGGAATAGAAGTCCAGTTGCTTATTTGTACTTTCATAAAATTAATGCAGTCTGTTCCTTCTTGCCCCTCTCTGGTGTAGCTGAAAATCTTGGGTTTTCCCTAAGTGCTGTGTCCTCTAATTCTATTATTTTTTGAGACATCTCTTCCTAAGCAGTCTCATGTTTGGCTAGCTTTTTCTTCATTTCAGCTTCTGATTGTTGCAGCTTTATCACATCATCTGAGTATCTGTTTAAAGCTTCTTCCATTTGTTCAGCGTTTTGTTGTTTGTGTTGATATACTTCATCTGTTTTGTGTATTTTAACCAGGTCAGTGTGCAGTTATCTTATATCTTCCTGTAGGTTACTGGAAGTTATGTCTGGAGGTTGCATTGTTGTTTGTCGACCAGCTGCAGAACTTTCACCAGTCAGTGTTTCTTCCACATTTTTTGTAGCTGTTTTTTTCAGGTGCTCTGTGTTTCTTTTTTTTTTTTTCCTGGCATCCAGGCAGTACACTTACTAGCCAGTTACTGAAATTTACCTGTAAGCATGCAAGTCAAGTTTGCTGGCCTTCTCTGTTGAGTAACTGTTTTCACACTGTGAGAGCTAGAGTTAAGCTGTTACTTAGTATGCAGTCATCTTGGAAGTGTCTCAAAAAATTCTTTCTGAGAGAAAAGCTCAAGAGGTGAATTTTTTGAATCCATCAATTAGCCTTATCATTTAATCAGGGAATACAAATGCTTCCATTGTTTTGCTCATAAAATCTCAGCTTACTCTGTCAAATTCTTTCTCTGCACCAAGACCCACCAACAACAGTGGTGTTTTCTTACATTCTGCTTCCCTCTGGATCATCAGTGTTCTGTTAATGTCAAATATTTGCCTCCTCTGCACAAAACAACATTGATTGATAGCTATTTTGGCATCACTTTTGCCATTCTTTTAGCCATTATAGACATGAACACTTTATAGTCATGGTTTAGTATTAAAATGGACCTGTATGAAGCTAGATCTGATGGATCGTTACCCTCTTTAGATATTACAACTACCATCATTTTCTTCCAGGATGTTGGTTCTTCTCCTCTTAAACTACTGTTAAACAAACCCTTCCAGATCTTTCAGCTTTTTTTCCGCCTAGCTTCTAAACTTACACAGGAAAACCATGTATTCCTGGGGACTTTACTGTAGATTGGTTATACATCACCATTTTTATCTCCTCTTCTCCTGTTCTAACTATTGGCAATTGAGCCTTCTCTACCTCTAACCTTGTTATATTTAATTCTTCCATAAGCATTTCCATTTGTACCTTTTTTGATTTCCACATTTCTCTGCTTTATACAGACTTTTATAGAAATTCAGAAATATTTTTAATACTTCTGCAGGATTCCTTGTTATCTTCCTTGTGATAGGCTCCATATGCTTGGTGACAGCCCTTTCTACTTTCTGTTGCCTGAGTTATGCTAAAAGATTTTGTGTGTGTAGAGTTATTATTAAAAAAACAGCTTAACAACTATCCATCTAAACTAATGCACATTATCCAAGTAATCCCTTATTTTCGGTTTAGCATTCTGCAGTTGCTCCTCCTCTTGTTCTGTGAGATTCCCCCTATTTTGCAATACTTTACCATATGCCAGTCCCGCTAAATAATTCTTGTTACTTCATGACCATATCTCCATTTCTTTTATTCCCACCCTGTTTTAAACTCCACTTTAATTTTATCCCACTCCCTAGCAATTTTTTCAAAATAAATATCTATCTTCTCTAATAGCTCCTGAATACTTTGCAGTACCCATTCCTTAAATTCCTCTCTTTTCAGCAGGTAGGTGGGAAAGCACCAGTGTCTCATTTTTATTTCATTACCCTGTGTTTTTATTTTATTTTTATTGCCGGAAGATCTGAAATAGCTTTGGGTGTGTATTAAGACCTTCAGTTAAGTGCGCATGTTCATGTGAAATGCAAATTCTTTTTAGCCTAGCCCTGTTTTTGGTATATTGGGGAGTAGTACATAAATTTACTCTGAAGTCCTTGTGAATTCACATTTTCTGTGCCAAATATTTTCAGAAATTTCTTTAAAAATCTGCAAAAAATGAGTAGTAAAAAGTAATAGGGAAAACACCAGGCACAGGATTCCCAAGCAGTCCAAAAGCCACAGCAGTCCACTCAGTGTATTTTAAAAATAAACAGTCTTTTATTTTTATCAAGAACTCCGTAAGATTTAGCGCTTTTTTTCTTCTGCACCATAGACTTCATCAGAATCAATTAAAAAACATTCTCCACTGATATTTATAGATGTTAAGTTGTCTATCTCGCCTTCATTCTTGCTGGATGGGTTCGGAGCCGAACCTCGGCTCTGACACGGCCACTCTAAAAGCTCGAGAGCTAGTTCCACCGGCTCGAGGCTCCCCTATATCCCACAATGCTAGGCGGTAACTCCTCAGATCTCGTTTGCCGCTACAGCGATCGAGGTGCTTTTCAACCGGCTCGTCAGGTTAGTTTTAAAAACTAGTTAGTTATCTTAGATAGACCCCCTTTTAAGTTAGCTTTTCCTCATAAATTTATAAATTACATAGTTTCCTTCCATTCCTAGTCCAAATTTTCCCCTTTTTTTCCTAAAACTTACTAAAGTTATTCCCTTGGGCTTCAGGCCCAGTCCCTCCCTTCCTAGTAGTTGGAGTGACTGTGTTTTAGTAGGGATTTAGTTTTCTAAATTACTTACTAATTTAATTTAATTTAATTTAATTTTTTAATAAGTGTAATCGGTGTGTGTGTGTGATTGTGTGGTTACACTTTTTTCTTCTTTAGACATGTCTAAAGAATCAAAGGTCTCAGGCTTTAAGAAGTGTGACTCGTGCTGTCAGAGGATGCCTCTGACAGACGGTCACACTTCTTGTGTATACTGCCTGGGACCTTTGCACCTGCAGGACTCGTGCTGTTTGCCATGGCTTCAGCCCTAGAGTCCTGCAGGAGCGTAAAAATAAGCTCATTCTAAGGGGCTTATTGAAGCCTGAGGGTCCCCCGGCTCAATCTTCGGGGGAAACCCTCGAAGCCTACCAGACCATCGGCTCCGGTATCTGAGTCGTCTTATGGAGCTTCAAAGGCTGTTCGAACATCGGCTCCGGCTGGAGCCGATGATTCTCTCAAACTCATGTCCCTGCTATTTCCTCGGCTCCGGCCGGAGCCGAGGCAGACACCGGTGAGTCGGCTCCGATCAGATTGTTGGAACCAACCTCCAGGAAAAAGGTCCCGGTCACCATCTATCGGCTCCGTTCATTCGGCTCCAGCATCTCCATTGCTGTCTGAACGGAGCCATAGATCTTACTCCTCTAGGTCGTCGAGACTATCTGATCATGACCTTCAGAGGGTAGTGAGTCGACTTCTTAAGTCTGAGGCACTGGCCCAGATGCTTCAAAGCCCGACTCAAGAGTCGATGGCTAATCCCATCACTCAGAATGTTCCTCCTCCGACTCCTTTGAGTTCAGAGCCGGGGCGGCTCGGACCCGAGACTTTGGCTGCGTCGGAAACGATACCGTTGTCTGCTTCGATATCTTCCTTGGAGGAATCTCGGCGCCGGACTTCCCTCGTTGGTTCCGAGGGGGAGAGTGGCATCGGACCCTTGTCCGACCCCGCTCTCCCTCTCGGTGCTTTGGTGCTGGTGAGTTCGGCTCCATCGGCCTCGGAGCCATCACTGTCGGTGCCGGGGGGAGTTTCCAGCTTTTCGGAGCGGAGACCTCTGCTTCTGCCTGACAGGGGTGCTTTCGAGGTCATGCGGAGCGTGTTGGAACCTGGTTCAACCCCACAGTCGGCTCCATCTGCCCCTCCCTCCACGATGCCTCTGGTGATTTCTACTCACTCCCTCATCCCGGATCGTAGAGAGCCAGCTCCTCAAGTATCCCCTGTGGGGATCTCCTCCTCTTCCGAGGCCTCTCCTGACCCGGTAGGAGAGCCCCCTAGGAAGAGGCAGTGCAAGAGGAAGCACATTGACTCCCCTGAGTCTGTCACCTCTGACACCGATTTAGAGGATTCTGAGGGTTCCCCTCGATGTCCTTCAAGGATGCATCTGCAGTCCTTACAAATGGGTTGTCCTGTCGTCAGGCAGCCCTTCGGTCGGCCGGATTCCAAAGTCTGGGTCTGGCCTCGGCTGGTGTCGCACTTCACCCGACGTCATAGCTGCAGTTCTTCGGGTATAAAGGCATCAGCCGACGCCATTTTCCTCAGTCTTTCTTGCCACGTGGCGCCCAAAGCAGAAGCTGTTCGCAAGTGCCGGTCGGTCAGATCCAGAGATTACTACTACCGAATACTACTTCAAGACTTCAAAAAAGCTAAGTACCCCGTTGGGGACTCTTTCTTGCCTCAGCCAATGTCAGAAAAAGTGAATAACTGTTTAACTTGTGGGAAATAAATACCTCATAAAGATTTCCACTCTTACTGCTTACCTTGTTTAGGCCCAGACCACGACGTAGCAGCTTATTTAGCCTGTGCTTCTTTCAACCGACGAACGCTTAGGCGTCGGTCGGAGTTTGCTGAACAGTTTTTCGGCTCAGATTTTGCGTACATAATGCCGTCGGATCCTCCGACTACTCAAATTGTTAAGAAACGCAAAGAAAAGGACCGACACTCGCGGTCCGCGGTTTCGCTCGGAACCACGGTTAAGCAAACGCGAGTGTCTCTGTTTCGGCCGAAACCGAGCAAACGGTTCAATCTTCAGCCGAATCCATGACTACTACCGAGGCCCCTTCTACCCTAGCTGAATCGGCCTCTGAAGTTTTACCTACTACTGTGGTTTCACAAGATTTATCGGACACCATCCCTTTGGATGTTTCTACCCCAGCACGTGGTGCTGCTAGGCCTCCTGCAGCCATGTCTATAAAGGCCTTTGCCAGGGCCAAAGCAGCCAAAACTTCTAAGTCTGTGCCTGTTAAGCCCCTACTCACAGGCCCAGTTCCAGTTCACAAATGCTTACTCTGGCAGAGGATCTCATCTCTTTAATAAGGGGATCCCAATCTCACCCAGACAGGGCCTCTCAACCTCCAGAAAAGAGACCTAGAGCAGAGCCCCCTGAGCCAGTGTCCTCAGATGACTCTTCTGATGATTCAGACAATACAGACCATCCAGAGGCTCCTTTTCTACTTATGAAGATTCCGATGCTGAAGAATCGATTCCTTCTGCTTCTCCACCAGAGGAATTCTCTTTGGGGAAACTTTACATGCCATGAGAGAGCAATTCCAATGGCAGGGACAAGATTTCTCAGATTCAAGGAAAAGGCTTAGGACCTTTTTACACTTACCACAACATAGGCCTTTAGCTATACCTCCAGTTCTTCCTGTTGTGGATGATGCATTTAATGATGTTTGCACTGCTCCTGATACCTTACCTCCAGCCCCTGCTAAGCCCGATAGGTTCTACAGGGTCCCGGACACTCATCACCATTTATACAAGGCCCCTTTCGCAGATCCTGAGACTATTTCCCAGGGGCCTAAGGCAGTAGCGACCTCAGCTAAAACCCTCTCCCTTCTGAAAGGGAATCCAGGTCCTTAGAGATGGGGTAAAAAAGTATACACCTCTGCTACTCTCTCAGCTAGGGCATTGAACTGTCAGTTTCATATGATCCAATACCAAGAGTTTATGCTTGATCAGTTAACTAAGAAACTGTCCTCGGATGATTCTTTAGATAAGAAATATGTTCTAGAAATGGTAAATAACATTCAACAGGTTAGTAACCATTCCTTAAAATGTGGCTATGATGCACTGGAGGCTTCATTTAGATCAGCCATGACTGGCACAGTTATAAGAAGGCATGCATGGTTGAAAGAACAGGTCTTGCCGGATCATGTTAAAGCAAAGCTATTAGATGCTCCTATGGATAAGGTCAGTTTATTTGGTTCTCCTGCCCAACAGGTACTGAAGAAAATGGAAGAGAAGGCAAAATCTGTACAAACAGTGAAAGATTTCTTGCAGGTTCAGCCTCCAAGATTTAGCAGGAACTGGCCTTCCAAAAATTGGTCCTTTCCAGACTCCTCTAAAACTCAGAGAGGCAGGAATAGGCGTTCAAGAGGCAGAAATCAATCCAGAGGAGGTGCCTACAGGGACGCCAGTGGCAAGGTAACAACCAGAGGCACAGACACAACCACTACCACTGCAACAGGACAATCACAGTGACTTGGTTTTGACACCGCCTACCAGGGAACAAATAGAAGCACCCTTAGGCGGAAAGTTAGCATTATTTTCAAAAAAATGGCACTATATCACAAGAGACAAGTGGATTTTGCAAACTATAGACCAAGGCTACAGGTTTCATTTCCACACTTTACCAGGAAAAAGAGGAATGCCAAACCTACCACCAAATCAAAAGACAGAAGCTCTAAAACAAATAGCTCAATTAGCAAGGATGAGAGCTGTGGAAAAGGTACCACCTATGGAACAAGGCAAGGGATTTTACTCCAGACTCTTCCTAGTACCAAGAAAAGAGAAAAATTGGAGGCCTATTCTCGACCTGTCCGCTTTAAACACATTCATCATTGTTCCAAAATTCAAAATGCTGACCCTACAGCAACTTCTTCCCATGCTGGGCAAGGAGTATTGGCTGGTGACTCTAGATCTCAAGGAGGCATACCTGCACGTCCCCATACGACCAAATTGCAGAAGATACCTCAGATTTCTTGCAGGATCAGAGCATTATCAATTCTCAGCATTGCCCTTTGGCTTATCTACTGCGCCCAGAGTGTTCACGAAATGCCTGGCATCAGTAATCGCTCACTGCAGGCTTCAGGGAATCCAAATTTATCCATACCTGGACGACTGCCTGATACAAGCGGACAACAAAAACAAGCTAACAGAACACTTATAAAGAGTCATTTGCTTACAGGCCCTGGGATACACAGTCAATATAACAAAGTTAAGACTGATACCATCCCAAACAATAACCTTCTTAGGTGCAGAATTGGACACAGTCAAGCAGATGGCATTCCTAACTGCAGAAAAACAAGAACAACTTCCTCTCTACTTCTTGGCATTAACAAAGCAGAGCAAACTAACAGCAAGGAAAGTACTACAGGCCTTGGGCTTCATGGCATCCCGCATAATCCTGGTCCCCCATGCCAGACTACATATGAGAAAGCTACAGTGGTACCTAAAGAATTTATGGTCTCAACACAGGCACAGCTTAGAAACCGAAATACCACTAATTCCATGCCTGAAACGAGAGTTCCTATGGTGGGCTCAGATATGCCAGTCAAACCCAGGTTTGCCCTTCCACAGGATTCAACCAAGCCAAACCATCACAACGGACGCCTCAGACCTCGGTTGGGGGGCCCACATGCTGGACAAATGCATACAAGGCTTATGGACTCCAGAGCAGCTGCACCTGCACATAAATCAAAAAGAAATGCTGGCAGTACAACTAGCAATCCAGAATTTCAGACCATTCCTCCAAGAAGGCCAGTTGATGATAAGGACAGACAACACCACAGTCATGTGGTACATCAACAAACAGGGAGGCACTCATTCATACCCTCTATGCCGAATGACCCTGGACCTATGGAATATGGCTCTGAGTTACAACATTCAATTACAAGCAATTTTTGTGCCGGGAAAAGAAAACATCCTAGCAGACATATTAAGCAGAACTACCTCGGATGCTCACGAATGGATGCTACACCCGGACAGCTTCAAGACCATCACAAAGAAATGGGGATTGCCACAAATAGACCTATTCGCATCCCCACTCAACCACCAGCTCAAGAAATTTTGCACAAGGACATACCACCCACTTGCTTGGAAGGTGGACTCTCTATCCTTCAGTTGGAAAGGCCTGACAGCATATGCTTTCCCACCTCTTCCTTTGATGCACAAGGTGCTATTGAAAATCAAAGAGGAACGTCCAAGGATAATTTTGATAGCTCCAGATTGGCCAAGACAACATTGGTACCCATTACTAAGGAGCATGTCCCGGGGGAGAATGTGGACACTGCCCCTGATTCCCTTGATGTTAACTCAGAGCGACTACAACATCCTGCATCCAAACCTGAAAACTCTGCAACTGACTGCCTGGAAGATTACATAAGAGCAGCTAACCCAGATTTATCCCAAAGGGTTAAAGACATTATCCTAGAGGCCCGCAGGCCCTCAACAAGAAGGAACTATGCAGGAAAATGGAAAAGGTTTCTCATTTGGAGTACCGAGAGGGGCAAAGATGTGTCAAAGGTAGACATTGCCAACATCCTGGAGTATTTGGCAGAGCTATTCCATACAGGCCTGTCCTATTCCTCCATCAAAATACATGCATCAGCTATTTCTGCAGAATACAGCTTCGATCCACCTGTCTTTTCACATCCTCTACTCAGGCAGTTTCTGAGAGGAATTAAGAATGTAAAACCTCCTAGGAAACCACCATTGCCAGCATGGGACTTGAACTTTGTAATAGAAAAATTGACACTTCCCCCTTTCGAACCAGCAGCAACAGCAGATCTTCAACACCTATCCTGGAAAACTGCTTTCCTGCTGGCTATTACCTCAGCAAGAAGGGTTTCTGAACTACAGGCTTTAATGGCAGTACAACCCTTCCTAATCTTTCATCAAGATAGAGTGTCCATGAGAACTAATCCTACATTTATGCCTAAGGTGGTATCCAGAGTGTCTTTAAACCAGGCAATCCACCTACCTACCTTCTTTCCCAATCCACAGAACAGGGGGGAAAGACTACTGCATACCTTGGATGTACATAGACAGTTACGCTACTACCTGGACAGAACCAAGGGCAATAGAAAAACTGACCAGCTTCTGGTAGCATATGCAACAGGAAGGAAGGAAAAGCAATTTCAAACAGACAATCTCCAAGTGGATAGGAAATTGCATTAGATTCTGTTACTCCTACCATGGAAAGCAAATTCCACAGAACATAAGGCCTCATTCTACAAGGGCTACAGCCACTACCACAGCTTTCTTACGAGGAGTGGCTACCAAGGACATTATAGAGGCTGCTACTTGGACCTCCGTGCATACATTTGCCAAGCATTATAACTTACCTTTATACTCTAGATCCCGAGCAGGGTTTGCCACTGCTGTTTTGCAAGGGATCCTAACTACACCATAATTTCTTCTTCCTCCTCCCTAGTTTGGCTATGGTATTCTACCCATTTGTAAGGACTGCAGATGCATCCTTGAAGGACATAGTACAGTTTTGTACCTACCATAAATGTAGATGTCCGAACAGGATAGCATCTGCAGTCAGGATTACCCTCCTTCCCTCTGTGGTACTCCTAGGTATTTGCCCACCTAATAGCTAGCTGGGGGGGGATCTCTTATGGTGTATTTGTTTGTATATATGTACATACATGATAATTTTATGTGTTTGCCTTCTACTATTTGGAAACATTGGCATTTATCCAAAATTTAGCTATCCAAGAGGGCAACTGGCATCTGGGGCAAGAAACACTGAGGAAAATGGCGTCGGCTGATGCCTTTATACCCGAAGAACTGCAGCTATGACGTCGGGTGAAGTGCGACACCAGCCGAGGCCAGACCCAGACTTTGGAATCCGGTCGACCGAAGGGCTGCCTGACGACAGGACAACCCATTTGTAAGGACTGCAGATGCTATCCTGTTCGGACATCTACATTTATGGTAGGTACAAAACTGTACTTTCCCCCTCTGAAGATGTCTCTTTTGCAGACATCCTCGAGATCTTAAAACAGAGGGGGAATTGGCCAGCCCTCAACCCTTCAGAGGATGAATCGGTGTATCTTGAGGCGTTTGGCTCTCGCCCTTCCACCTCCTGGGTGTCCCCTCCTTTTGACCCCCTTATGCAGGTGGTGGCAAAGAAGGCCTGGACGGCTCCTGACTCTGTGGACCCCACCCCCAGGAGGCCTTCAAAGTTTATCACTGCCCCCAAGGACAAAGAATTTTTGACCAAATGCGTCTCTGTGGATGCTATGGTGGTGGCTGCAGCCACCAAAAAGGAGCTAGCTGATCCTTCAGTGCCTGTCCATCCTCCTAACAAGGAGTCTAGGACTATGGACAGGTATGGGAAGCGGATGTTCTCGTCAGCGACCTTTTCTATGCGCTCGCTGAACTACCTGTGTCATTTCACTCGTCTCCAGAGAGATTTGATCAAGGAAGCGAGTGAAATGTTAAAGGATCCAACAGCTGCGGGTTTTCAGGATAGGATGAACTCTCAGCTGGCTACCCTCAACTCAATAGTTAACTCCTCCATGCTCCTCCTTTCATACGCAGCGGATGGAGCGAGTAGAACGGCAGGTACAGGTGTGGTCTTACGTTGGCACGCCTGGATGCGGCTATGTAATTTTGCGGACCCTTTCAAGGCATCCTTCACTAACTCCCCGTTTGATGGATCATCCCTCTTTGGTCCTCAAGTGAAGGAAACCCTGACTAGGTGCGAGACTGAAGGCAAGACTCTCTCTGCCATGGGAGTCCATTTTTCTACTCCTTCTAGGCCTTACCCCAAAGGCCAGAAGGGGGGAAAGATGTGGTTCCACAAACACTCTCAAGGAGCTTTGCCTGACGCACAGAGTCAGTTCCCCTCTAGAGGCATAGGGGGGAACAATAATGGTAGACGCCGTCCTAGAGGCAGAGGGGGCCCGCAGAATCAGGGCAGTCGAGAAACCTTCTCCGACAAGCCCTTTCAGCCTCCCTGAGGTGTTGCCCGACTGTCCACCTTCGGAGGCAGTCGGGGGAAGATTATCTCTGTACCCAGAAGCCTGGCTATCCCTAACTCAAGACAAGTGGGTACAGTCTATCATTTCCGAAGGCTACACAATCCCATTCTTTCGCATTCCAAAGCAATCAAAAAAATCCCTTCCAGACGTTCCACCCAGTCAAAGGGAGCAAGCGGCGCTAGAAATATCAAAGCTGCTTGCCAAAAGAGCCATTCAACCAGTTCCAGCAGACCAACAAGGGTCCGGAATCTACTCCAAATTCTTTTTGGTTCCAAAGAAAACCGGGGACTGGAGACCCATTTTGGATCTCAGCAACTTGAACAAGTCTGTCAAGAAAACAAAATTTCGGATGGTCACGCTGCAGTTCATTCTACCCCTTTTGGGGCGGGACAACTGGATGTGCTCTATAGATCTCCAGGATGCGTACTATCACATCAGAATGAGCCGACACTCCAGGAGAGTCCTCCGCTTCAGGCTGGGAACCAGTCATTTCCAATTCAGGGCCCTGCCCTTTGGACTCACTACAGCCCCCCGAGTGTTTACCAAATGTATGGCAGTGGTCGCCTCTCATCTGAGACGTCAAGGATTCCAAGTGTTTCCGTATTTAGATGACTGGCTCCTTACAGCCCCCACCAAACATCTTCTGCTTCTTGCCAGAGACTCTACCTTTCACACATGTCAAACACTAGGCATTTCAATAAATTACGAAAAGTCTGTCTTGTCGCCTTGTTGTGTTATTACCTTCATAGGTGCAAATCTAGACACAGTCAGCATGTCAGCCAGACTCACAGAGCAGAGAATAGCAGACATACACAGACAAGTCTCTTGTCTTGCAGAGCAACAAGATCAAAGTCAGACTGATCCTGAAGGTCTTAGGGATAATGGCGGCTGCTATCCCTCTCCTTCCTTTAGCCAGATTCCACATGAGAATCTTACAATGGATGTTGTTCACACAATGGTCGTACCAACAACTTCCAATGTCCCATTCCATTGCGATAACACAATCGTGCAGGAATCATCTTTTTTGGTGGATCACATCCCCCCAGCTCTTCCTAGGAAGACCCTTTGTTCCTCCCCCTCCGGTTGTTACACTGACAACGGACGCCTCCCTGATCGGGTGGGGTGGGCATTACCAGGGCAGGATGGTCCCGGGCATATGGCAACCTTTCGAACGCAACTTGCACATAAATGTCCTAGAGATGAGAGCAGTGCTTCTAGCGTTGCAAGCCCTACAAGACTCTCTTCCCAAAGGAACTATAGCAATTCAGACAGACAATATGTCTGTAGTGTGGTACATCAACAAACAAGGCGGAACCAAATCCTACCCCCTATGTCGAGAGGCACTCAGACTGTGGCAATGGGCGATTTCTTCTCAGCGGTTTTTTTAGCAACGCACATTCCCGGGAAGTCCAATGTGATTGCGGACAAATTGAGCAGAGCTATTCTCATGCCTCACGAGTGGTCTCTGAAGAATTCAGTGTTGGACAAAGTCTTTCGAAAGTGGGGCCGACCTTGCTGCGACCTTTTCGCTACTCCCCAAAACAGCAAGTGTGACGATTATTTCACCCTCTTTCCCCAACCAGGCCATCCCAGCAGAGACTCTCTAGTCCACGATTGGCCCCGGGGACTTCTGTATGCTTTTCCTCCCTTTCCACTGATATCCCAACTAATACAGAAAGCCATCGCTCAGAAAGCTTCCATGATCCTCATTGCCCCTTACTGGCCTCGACAGATTTGGTTCCCATTTCTTCACCGTTACCTGTTGGAGCAACCCTGGCATCTGGACCCAGTTCCAGACCTCTTGACCCATCAGTCGGGTCAGTTGCACTGCTCCCCTCCCTTCTCTGAACCTCACAGCGTGGTTTCTCCAATTCCAACTCTAGCCAGGCTTCCTCTAATATCTCACTCAGTTCGAGATATTTTAATAGCCTCTCATAAATCTTCCACTCGGAAAATTTATCATAGTAAGTGGAAATGTTTTTCCTGTTGGGCACATTCAAAGGATATAGATCCTTTCACTGCTTCCATTCAATCAGTTCTAGATTTTCTAGCCGAACTTTTCCACTCAGGTTCGTCTCCTTCTACCATCAAGGTTCAATTGGCAGCTATATCTGACTTTCATGTTGGAGTCTGAGTCCTCCATTATGTCTCACAAACTCTGCAAAGCCTTTTTAAAGGGAGTTTTTCTCCTCAAACCACCTATCAGGGATCCTCCTCCTCTATGGGATCTCAACTTGGTTCTGACGTCCTTAATTTTTCCCCCCTTTGAACCTGCAGCTTCATGCTCAATGAAATTGCTATCTTGGAAAACACTCTTTTTGGTAGCTATTACTTCAGCCAGAAGAGTCTCTGAACTTCATGCTCTGTGTAGTCGATCCCCTTATCTTTTGTTTCATAAGGATAGGGTGTCCTTACGTACCAACCCGTCCTTTTTGCCTAAGGTAGCTTCACCGGCAAATTTGAATCAAACCATTGATCTTCCTGTGTTCTTTCCTAACTATTCGAACAGTTCGGAACAAAAATTACATTGGTTAGACGTTCATCGCCAACTTAGGTACTATTTAGACAGGACCAAACAATTTAGGAAGTCTGATCAACTGTTTGTTTCCTATGCAGAAGGCAGAATGGGCCTTCCAGTTTCTAAGGTATCTCTTTTTCTAGATGGCTTACTTCATTGATTACCTTTGTGTATGAGATCAGACATCAACAGTTGCCAACCAAACCCAGGGCTCATTCAACTAGAGCTTTAGCTACATATATAGCTTTCCAAGACAGACTGCCTATTGATTCGATTTGTGCTGCAGCTACTTGGGCTTCTCCCCATACCTTCATTTCTCATTACAAGTTGGACTTGGCCTCTAGAGACCGAGCCAACTTTGGTTCCACTGTACTCAAGAGTCTGTTCCGATAGGCCACCCGGGACAAGGCGCTAGGGACGCGGTCCCATCCAGCAAGAATGAAGGCGAGATAGACAACTTAACATTTAGAAGTTATGTACCTACCATAACGTTCCATGTTAGTTGTCGTCTTCTCGCCTTCTTTCTTGCGTCCCACCCTCCTTCCCCCTAGCCTGGACAGACCTAGAGGAGTTTGTTTTTGTGACCTTTATCCTTTCTACCACCTCTCTCTCTCATATAATTTCCTCAGTCAGGTTTAGGACACCTTTCAGTCGGCCTATAGAGGTGGGTTATTCTTTTTTTTTTCCATATTATGGAATTTTCCTAGCTGGGCCTAGCTTACAAACGAGATCTGAGGAGTTGCCGCCTAGCATTGTGGGATATAGTGGAGCCTCGAGCCGGTGGAACTAGCTCTCGAGCTTTTAGAGTGGCCGAGTCGGAGCCGAGGTTCGGGTCCGAACCCATCCAGCAAGAAAGAAGGCGAGAAGAAGACAAATAACATGGAACGTTATGGTAGGTACATAACTTCTAATTTTTTCAAGCCAATGAATTCATTAATTAACTTACTTCTAATTATTTCGTTAGCTTAAAGCAACAGTAGCAAACTACCATATATGAATCCCAGTTCAAAAAAAACTGCAAATATAAAACACCACAATAAATAAATTACATGTGTAACTGTTATTCATAAAAATATTAAAAACCTAATACCGAAAACAAGTATTTGTGTTAAACATACTATAAGATGTTCAAGTGACAAGCTGAAACTTTACCTATATATAATACATGTATAATAGTGTGACATATTTATGACAATGATATACTCATATACATATTATTATATCTACTATCGTCTTAATTCCAACACAGGTGTAATAGTAATATTGTCATTAATACCAGGGGTACATGTTGTATTTAGCAGCAACTGCCATCTCACCTCTCTGTCTTTTAAAATAGCTTTTATATCCCCCCCGGGCTGTGATATAACGATTTTCATAATGCCAAACCTGAAAGCAGAGCAAGTAGGATTAGCTTCTATATGTCTATACAGAGCACTGTTTTTATCCTTTCTCCTTATATTATAAAGATGTTCATATGTCCTGTTTTTAAAAGCTCTATAGGTTTCCCTATGTAGAATGCAGCACAGGTTTTACCCTTAGCTAAATATATCACCCGTTTAGTATTACAGTTCAGTTTCTTTTTATCTTTATTTTATTAACATTCTCAAGAATAATATAGTTGTCCTCTATGATAGCAAAGCACTGATTACACCTGCCACATTTCCTAGTACCTTCATTAGTTCTTCCTTGTGCTTGTATACCTCTATTATATTCAAATTTATTTTTCAAGTTCGGGGCAGTTTTGTACATGAAATTAGGCTTATGCCCCAAGAGTCTATAAACCTTGGGTATCACCTTTTAGGTGAGCCCAGTTTCGTGTAACTATATTTTTTAGTATTCCTGCTGTTGGATTATATTCTAATATTAATGCTCTACTAAAGCAATTGTTCCCTCTATGTTTCTATTACTTATCTATTCTACTTCTAACAGTGGCTTATATTTTTTGCTCCACTTTCTCAGAACATATTTAGAAACATCATTAATCATAGAAATGGGGTATCCTCTGTCCTTAAACATTTGGCCAGTGTTGGCAATCTCGCTTCTCATCTCCTCATAATCGGAGGTCATCCGAGCTGCTCTTATACCCTTCCCTTTCAGTATGCTCTCTTGTTTCCAAGGATGACAACTAGTATATTCTAAATGAGAATTGCTAAAAGTGCTTTTCCAGTATATTCTAGATTTAAACCCTTTGTCTGTGTGAGTGATGACTGTATCTAAGTAAGCTATCCCTTGACTATTATAAGAATGTGTAAACTTTAAATAGGTACTAGTAAGATTCAGATATCCTGCAAATTAATTAATTAACTTTCAACCCCTCCCTCTGTCCCTCCCTCTCTTCTATCTTTAAGATGCACCTACCTGATATAGTATTAAGGTCCAGTAATCAAAATCTAATAGAAGTGTACAAACCATCCTGTCCACCAGGCATAAATCTTCTATCTTATGGTCTAGCATGTCTCTGGAACTCCCTACCACCTTCCATTCGTATCACTTCTAACCATTACTCTTTCAAACAATCTCTTCACTCACATCTAATATCCCAATGGGAATGCTCCTGCTCTCCCCCCACATTACTAATGATGGCAAACTCCTTCTTCCCTTCATTCCATGCTTCAGTTTCCTTCTCTGTCTCTCAATCTCTATTCTCATCAAAAACTTTCTCCTTCTATCAACTCTCCATATATTTATATTCCTGTTACTTATATGCTGTTTGTAAATAATGCATCAAACTGTAACTGTTATCTGTATATTCCTAATAAGAAATGCCACTCGGCTGCTACAATGCAATGTTCCATTGCCAGTCTGTTTCAATTTCAACCTCATCATTAGTCTGCATTATTTGTAATGTTTGCTGTATCAATTGTAAATGTTTTGCTCAAAACTACAACCTTTGTATAAATATCATCTTTAAACTATTGTAACCAAGATTGTTATTGGAGCTTTTCTCCCCAGGACTCCATTGAAAATGGGTTCAAATGGCCCAATGGACTATCCTGGTAAACCAACTGCAAATAAATAATAAATAAATAAATAAATTCTTCGATTTCTTCAATAGTACCTCTCCGTAGAACAAAAATATCATCCAGGAAACGTACATATCTAATAATCTTGTCTATATGCTGACTCTTGGAAATATATTTGTCCTCCCAATCCAGTAATACCAAGTTAGCATATATGGGGGCACATGCTGCCCCCATAGCTACTCCCTTAGTCTGTTTATATATATCTTCTTCAAAATATATATTGTTCTCCAAGACTATTGTCATAAATTCTACCAGTAGCTTAATTGTCCCATTCCAAACCTGAATATTTTCTCATGCTGTTACTATAACTTTCTAACCTTTCATCCTCAGGAATACACGAAAACAAGTCTACTACTGTTCATTTTTAAAATACACTGAGTGGACTGCTGTGGCTTTTGGAGTGCTTGGGAATCCTGTGCCTGGTGTTTTCCCTATTACTTTTTACTACTACTTTTTTGCTGCTTGTAAGGGATAACGCTGACCATTTTGGTTCTATAAAAATCTACCCTCCTTTGTTATATTTCCCTTCTGGGCTCCCAGACACATCTTCAGTGTTAGGAATCAAATTCCAGTTCCCACCTATAAGTAATATTCCTTGCTGAAAGCTGATTATTTCTCCCAGAATTTTCTTAAGCTCCATTGTAGCAGTTTTTGGTGGAATATAAATACTTACCAGTATAATCCTCCTCCCCTGCCAGTAGCCCCTTAGTACTACATATCTGCCATTATTGTCTTTTTATCCTCTTCGCTTATTATTGGAGCTCCTCTTGCAATTAATATAACTACTACTCTCTTTGCTGCAGGTATTCTGCTGAATAATCATCTTGAAAAATGTCTCTCTATCAAATTTACATGCTCAGTTCTTTCTAAGTGTGTCTCCTTCAACATAGGTCTTTGCACTCTATATGTTTTAATATTGTTCATTACTCTTTTTTTTTTAATCTGTGACACCATTAATGTTTAAAGACATTGCAAAAAGCATAATATTCTTGAAAAGTTATTATTCTAACCTTTAATGTATAACAGCTTTTTTGTTAAATGTCTAGTTCCAGGTTTTGTGTTACATGCATGTGCTGTTTGGCAGGTTAATTTTTTATGCCGTTTTTTTTTCTTGTCCTCTCCATTTGAGCCTATGCTACATCTTACAGAGCATTTTGTTTTATTGAATCCCTCAAAAATACAAACACACACCCAATAACCCCCTACAACATCTTAACTTAACACACAAAACTGTATAAATCTTTAAATGTTGAAGTTTTGCCCTCCTAATAGGAACCAATGTGCCAAACTGATGGCCACACACAGAATTGAGATAACCTAAAAGAAAGGTTATGCATTCTAAGATGCATGGTATAGCCTGTGCTTCTACCAAGTACGCTCTGGCCTTTTCTTATCTTTATAGCTCTGTCAGCTGGGAAAACACTCATTCTTTCAGAAACCATTTCTCATTATCAGATTATCTCCTAGAGACATTAGAACTAGGTACAAACCATATTCAATATTCTTTTTCATTTACTTGCTTTCTCTAGATTAAGCTAATGGCCTTAACCCAGTCATTCCTGAATGCAGGAATGAGAAAAAGCATATTTTTTCTTTTCTCATGCTTTTTTAACCAAATTTTTCTTTTGCCTTTTTTTTTTTTTACATTGCAGTGTGTACATTTCTTAAAACTGAACAAAGAGAAAGAGGGAAGGGAGAAAGAAAAAAAAACAGGAGCACCTGTTTACATTAGTATCCCCAATACACTTAAAATAATTGAGAAAACTTTACTTTATAGCATGCTATTAAAATAGTACCATTAAGAAAAAAAAATTGTTTTACTTACAGTTAACTTTCTCCCTTCTCTTCCCCTCTTCTGAGTATTTTTCTGAACATTAATGGCATAAAGTAGGGAATATGCTTTAGAGTCTCCTACAAATTTCACAAAGTGCAATATTTCCAGATTTTCTTGTTCTTTTCCTGTTCATCTCCATCTCCCAAACCCTTTCTCTGCTTTATTTCCAACTTGCTCTCACTTTTTCTAGTGTGTCTTGTGTTTTTTTCCTTCTCTTAAGCATTTTCCATTGAAACATTGGAAAAGGTTTCACTGGCACAGTCTCTCTGTGGTATTTATTACCAGAAGAACAAGAAGCAGAATCTCCTGTTTCACAACTGACTTTAGTTGGACAAAATTTGTATTTCCTCCTTAGCATGTACTTCAGCAAAAAATGATATTGTCCTTCCAGGGAAAAATATTTTGAAGATAGCTGGGTACAGCAGTTTGAATGTCACATTTGTTTCTCAACATTCCCTGACTAATGGAATAAATTTACTCCTCTGCTGCCTGCTGTGCAATGAGTAGTTATTTTCTACAAGCACTCTGCTGTCCCCAGTTTTAGTGTTGTCCTTCTGCCACAATTTTTGAACTCCTCCTACTGGTAAGATTGCATCTTTACTATTAAAAGTCTAGGTTGCTTTCTCATAGCCAGGTTTGGAGCATACACATGATGTTCCCTTTCAATTAACAGTTCCTGTTGCAGAATACCAGTCCATTTGCTTATTTGTGCTTTCATAAAATTAATACAGTCTGTTCCTTCCAGCTTCTGTGGTACAGAAGAAAATCTCAGGTTTTCTGTGCATGCTGTGTCTTCTAATTCTGTTATTTTTTGATAGATTTCTTTTTGTGCAATCTCATTTTCAGTCAGCCTTTTCTGTATTTTGACCTCTGAGTTTTGCAGTATTAACATCTTATCTGAATATCTGTTTAAAGCTTCCTCCATTTTATGTAGTTATTTACTTTTTGATTTGATATACTGTATTGCATTTATTTTAATCAAGTCTTTGTGCAGTTGCCTTATACTTTCCAGTAGGTTACTGGAAGTCATATCTGGAGTTTGCACTGCTTTTTGCTGAATAGCTGCAGTATTTTCCTAGTCAGTGTTTTTCGTCACATTTTGTAGCAGATTTTCCTTCAGGTGCTGTGTGTTTTTTTTCCTGGTATCCAGGCAGTACACTTACTAGTCAGTTACTGAAATTTGCCCAAAAAATAGGTCCACTGGCTTTCTCTACTAAGTTTCTGGTTTCACACTGGGAGAGTTAGAATTAAGCTATTATTCAATGTGCAGCCATCTTGGAAGTCCAGTTTCTTAGTTTTGTGTTATCTTTTTGTTTGGTCTCTTCTCACATGTCCTTAGCTGCCATTACAGAAGCCGTTTTAATCCACATTCAAAAATAGCTAATCTTACTTTGTCCCCATAAATGTGGGTATTGCTGAACCAATTATTGTGTGGGTATAAAATTCACAGCTATGGCCTTTGGTTTATCTTATTTAATCTTATATCCTGAAAAGACCTGAAACTGTATCAGAATATTCCACAACACTGAGACCCCCTTTTTCCAGATTAATTAGCTACAAAATATCATCTGCAAATAAAGTCAACTTTTTTTGATTACCATACCAGTTATATCATTGGATTATCTTTAATCTTGTATCCTGAAAAGACTTGAAACTGTCTCAGAATGTTCCCCAACACTGAGATCCCCTTTTTTCAGGCTTATTAGATACAAAGTATCATCTGCAAATAAAGCCAACTTTTCTTGATTACCATACCATTTATATCCTTGGATTTCTGAGTCCCTTAATTTCTTTGCCAATGGCTCTAATACTAAAGCAGATAACAAAGGAGAAAGAGAGTACCCTATGCCTAGTTCCTATGTTCAAACACAACTTATCTGAGAGAAACCTTTCCACTTTAATTAATGTCTCTGATCCTTACTGTATCCTCCTAATTAACTCTATTATTGTATCAGTGAATGCAAATGCTTCCATTGCCCTACTCATAAAGTCCCAACTTAACATGTTGAATGCTTTCTTTGCATCAAGACCCACCTAAAACAGCAATGCTTCTTACATTCTGCTTCCCTGTGTATCATCATTGTTCTGTTAATGTTGTCAAATATTTGCTTCCCCTCCACAAAACCACATCGATCTACATCTATTTTTGGCAACACCTTTGTAATTGTTGTAGCTATATAGACATAAACACTTTGCAATCATGATTTAAAATCAAAACGGGTATATATGAAGCTGGGCTTGCTGAGTCTTTACTGCCCTTAGGTAATGCAGCTACCACAGGTTTCTTTCAAGATGTTGCTGCTTCCCTCCTTTTAAAATTTTGTTAAACAAAGTTTTCCAGATCTTTATCACTTTCATCCCTCCTAAATTCCAGATTTCGACAGGCATACTATTTGCTCCTGGAGACTTTTCTAAAGTTCGATTATGCATTAGCATTATTGCTAATCTCTTCCCATCTTAACTGTTAGGTGTTGCCTCCTCTGTATCTAATCTTTGCTGCATAATTAAGTATTCAAAAAGCAAAACACACACAGAGGCTGGAGTAAACGTTCACTGTCCCAGCTTTTACTGTGCTTCCTAGTTCCCTGGAAGACATTTTGCCAAAGTACTAGGAAGCACAGTAAAAGCTGGGATAGTGACCGTTTACTCCAGTCTCTGTGTATGTTTTGTTTTTTGATTATTTTTTTCTGCTTCTGCTCGTGCAGTGTCGTGTTTTTTTCATAATTAAGTATCCCATAAATATGTTCATTTCTGATTTTTCTTGAATTCTATACATGTCTGTGCATTATACAAATGTTTATAAAATTTCTGAAATATCTGTAATACCTCTACAGGATTTCCTTTTTGTTATAGGCTTTCTAGGTTTGTTGACATCCTTTTCTGCTTGCTTTTGCCTAAGTCATTGTGCTAAATGTTCTTTGTGCTCTGGAGTCATTATCAGAAATAGTTGCTTAACAGCAATCTTTGTAAACTTGTGAATTTTATCCAGATGCACCCTTGTTTTTTCTTCAGCACTATGCATTTGAGCCTCTTCTTGTTCTGTGGGATTCCCTTTTAAGTAACTCCTATTACTTCTTAATCATATCTTTTCCTCTTTCATTTCTACCCTATTTTTAAACTCCATTTTTATTTTATCCCACTCACTTGCTATAACTTCTGAAGATATGTCTGTCATCCCTAATAATGCTTTAATAATTTCCACTACGCATTCTTTAAAATCCGCTCTTTAGCAGGTAGATGGGAAAGTGCCGGTGTCTCATTTTTACCTCATTACCATTTATTTTTATTTTATATTTATTTATTTATATTTTATTTTTATTTTTATATATTTTTTTTATTGGTGCATGATCCAAAATAGTTATTGGATGTGTGTTAAAGTTCTCAATGAAGTGTACATGTTCCTGTGAAATATAATTTCTGTCTAGTCCATTCATTTATTGCACCATAGGAAATAATATGTAAATTCTGTCAGAGTTTCTACTACTGAATTCACATCTTCCATATCAAATATTTTCAGAAATCTTCAATCTTTTGTTACATTTTCCTTTCTAGATTCCTCTGTTACATCCTCACTATTGCAAATCATGTTCTTTTCCACATCTATAAGTAATATTCCCTGGTGAAAGCTGATTATTTCTCCCCAAAATTTTTTAAGCTCCATAACAGCACTTTGTAGTGAAATATAAATATGCCAGCTTAACCGTCCTCCCTTGTCAGTAGCCCTATGACAACAGATGTACATTTATTGTCTTTTTCCCCTTTTTCACTATTGGGGCCCTTGTAATAATTGACTATTAGTACAATTACTCCTCTTTTCATTTATCCCCTGATAATCTGATGCATATCTACCATGAAATTCTTTCTTTGTCAAATTAACTTGCTAATTTCTTTCCAAATGTGTCTTCTGTAGCTTTGTTATTTACACTGTATATTTCTAAATATAATTCAGTACTCTCTCCTTTTGTCTTTACGTGTAAGGTCATTTCTATTGCAAGATAATCTGGATATTATGTTATAAAGCTATTGTTCCTGCCGGTTCTATAAGACAGTCTTGAATGTACATTTCCAACTAATGTTTGATAGCCTAATATTTTATAGAATTGTTTCTTTTCATCTCTATTTGAACCTATGTGACATTTTTCAAGGCTTTTCTTATGAAAACCTGCAAACAAAAAACCTAAATACATTTTCAAAATGCCAAAGTTCAACACAAAACTTTGTACATCTTCAAACAAATGCAATTTGTCCTCCAGATAGAAACAGTTGCCCCAAATCAACAGCTGCACCCACAGACATTACCTAACCTAAAGTTAACATTACCCATACTAAAGCGCATGCTACAGCCTGTGTTTCCACTTACACTGATTGCTCTCTATTCTTTACTTCTCTCTATTCCCCTCCCAGATGTGAAAATAAACATGTTTGCTTTCAGAAAGCCTTAACTTTTAGCCTTAAGAAAAAGTGCATGGTTATCTTTAAATAGAACTAAATTGTAGACTGTTATGTTAAATGCATTAAAGTATTAAGGCTGCTAGGGCGGCTGCTTTCTTTTATTCACTTCCCATAATTTCAAACTTTATTTTTCACTGAACTGCTTGCCATTGTATGTTTTACGTTTTGCATTTTTCCTTTGCAAAGAATGTTAAGAACTCTCAGGATTAATTGCTTGCACCTGCAGACAGCTCCTATCCATATAGAAGTACTCAGCAATAAATCTTTGTAAATGTCACTCCGAATAGAATGTAAAATTGCTTTTACCTACAGACTTTTTGACTCTCACTGAACAATTGCTAATGAAAAAAAAAGCAAGTCAATATCTTTGCAGATGTAAGAAACTTAGCATTTTTCATGACTTTCTTCATTTACCTTATTTTTCAAGCCCCCTTGCTTACAAAACACTTATTTATAAAGTAAGCTTAAGGGCATTAACCTAGACATTCTCCTTTTTAAAAATAAGAGAAAATATCTTAATTCTTCATGTAATCAGTGCACTTTTACACCACACCACCACCCCCACAGCCCAAGTTCACATCACATCACATTAACATTAAACATGCTTTTCTCCAGCCTTTCTTCTCTTGTTGTACTGTAAAGCTTATATTTCTTACAACTGAAAAAGTACTTGTTTACTTTAATATCTTTTACACATACAACAGTCACTGAAAAGACTCTCCCACATTTAAAATACCCCTGACTACACACTATGCAAAACTGCTTTGCTATATATATATATATAACATGCAGTTTATATCATGAATATTGTCCTTATTAGCATATATATATATATATATATATATATATATATATATATATATATATATATATAATGATTGTTTTATTTACAGTTACTTTTTTCCATTTTAGTGTCATTCTAAACATTAGTGGCATAAAGTGAGGTATGTGCTTTACAATCCACCCACAAGTTTAACAAAATCAAGGAAAGTCCAGTCTTTTTCACTTTTTGTTGCAAAGACATATTTCACAATGTGATTGATGCTTTATAGTCTCCCATCATACCTCTCAACTGTACAGGTTTTCACAGAATGTCCAGATTTTTGCCTCATATTTTTGGTGTGTTCCTCCTAAAATCGGTTCCTTTCTGGCAAATAGCTGAGGACTTGAAGTCATTAAATAATGACAAACATTTGAGTTTGACTCCACATTCTTTAGAAAATTCAGACTAATGTAAAACCTATTATTCTATCACCTTTCTAAGTTTATAAGAGCAACATTTAAAATATGTCCCTGTTTGTACTTCCATTTTAGGCTTTGTCCAGATTTTTTGCTCTAAGAGATTGAGAGGTATGTCTCCCATTTATTCAGTAATTTCAGTATTGCTGATCATCTTCCTGTTCATTTGCATCTCTCAACAACAAGACTCTGTTTCAAGAATACTTCTGATTCTTCTAGTCTACCCCGTGCCTTTTTTCTGTGTCTCTAGCATTCTCCTTTGGAACATTGGGAAAGGTTGAGCTATGAGTTTTGTCAAAGAATGAAAAGCTTTGGAAGAGGAGAAAATGCTTCACTTGCAAATTCTCTCTATCAGCTTTGTTATTGGAAAAGAGTAAGAAGAAGAGTCCTCTTCTGTTTGATGGCTCACTTTTTGTTGGATAAAATTTTTTATTTCCTTCTTAGCTTGTTTTGCATCCAAAATGTCTTTGATCCTCCAGGAAAAATATTCTGAAGACAGCTGGAAACTGCAACTTGAAACTTGCACTTGGCGTTTGACATTCCCGGATTGCTAGGATCAATTTGTTTCTCTTCTGCTTGGCGTACAGTGAATAATCCATTTTCCTTAAGCACCCTGCAATCCAATGTTTAATATTTTTCCCCTTCTGCCACAGTTTTTTCAGGGTCAGCTGTTTCTGCTAGTATGATTGCATCATTACTAATAAAGGGCTTGGTCGCCCAGTTTGCCAGTCAGACCATTGCACATGTCTGTGCAAAGACTCAGAAATTCCCTCTTTACACTGATATGTGTAATGGCTTGATTTAACACCAGTTGTGAACTAATGCTTTTAATTTTAGCCAGCAATGTATTCCTGTTTCGGGATAAATTATACAGACATAGGGAAGGCATTGCCATGGGTATGCCAGTAGAAAATATTTACGCCAATTTGGAATTGAACCAACCAACATAATCCAGCATCAAAACGTGGTAAAACAAAGTCACTTGTAGGTATCAGGAACTAGTGAAAATTTTAGTAAAGAATAAACACTTTTGTTCACTACTTTAATGTGAATTTCATCAGATTCAGAACTCCCTTTTCAAACATGTCCTTAAATAATAAAACACTGCCATCCATTGACGAACATTAAAAACATTCATTGTGCTCTAATTAAACATTACCAGTTCTAGATGAACAAAATAAACCCTACAGTAAATCAAAATAAACCCTACAGTAAATCAAACCAATCCTTTAACCTCACATGAAAAGTTGCACATAAAATTTGCAATGGCCCTACATATTAACAAACTGTAAATTTACGTAATGTAACAGAAGTACTCGATGTTAAAATTAATAACACTACTAAGTAAGCATCCTTTTTACCAGGAGCAGACTATTTATTTATTAACCAAAAGTCAGTCATAAATGCCAGGATGATTTGTAAAATCCAGTAATACTTGGCAATATAATTCCCCCTTTTCCACATATACTGACCAGTTACCCCGTCAAAGTCTGGAATCTTTTCTAACACACTCAAAAACAATAACTTTTTCAGAGTGCTTAAATAAAGCATAATTGGGGTCCTTCTTCCTTATAGCAAAAGCATGCTGATATATCCGTGTTTTTAAAGGATGAAACGTACTCTGTCAGATTGGAATGCGGTCAGTAAAGGATTTTTTACACAATTTCGTTGCTGGTGACTGCCTAATTACAGTGTCACTTGCTAATTGTTTTAACTTTTAAATCCATTAATTGTATTATTTGAAAGGCCCAGTTCCTTGATTCTAGAAGTAGTATGAGATGTGAAGCTGTACCAGATGCTTTGGGTAGGTCTAAAAGACAGATGCAACCATTTTATGATTTTGTTTGCAATGAATATAGTTTATGAAAGTTAGTAATGCTGCTTCTATCCTGCAGCCTGGTGTAAATCCATGCTGGTTTGTAGAATGTAACTTGTTCTCTGATGGATAGGTGATTAACTGCAGGTGAACATATTTTCAGTTATGTTATATAGAGGGAATAAGATGGCCATAGGATTATAGTTCGTTATTTGCCACGTTTATGTAAGGGAATAACATAAGATTGTTTCCAGAGTCTTTGGACAATACTTTATGCAATGGCTCCTGCAGCTATTTTGAGATATTCTACTGGAAAGTTACCAGATGTAAGAGAGGTGGATTTAGGTTTTAAGATTTTAAAGACTTTTTTTATTGTGGTGGTAGAGTTGTGGTAAGTGGAAGGTAGTAGTGACATCATCCATGTTGCCTGTTAATATGTTGAGTGAATTGGGTTTACTAAGGGATTTAGCAACATTTGTGTAGTATGCATTAAATATGCATGCTATTTTATAGTTCATTTTATCTTTGAAGAGCAGGTTGTGACCTTTAACCAGGTTGTATAAGTTTGACTGTTGACTAAAACTGTTTTTGGGGGTTTCCTGTAGACTAGTAGGGTAGCATATAAGATAATATTCTTATTTAGGTTTCATAAGTGCCAGTATTGTTACAGATTATTTATATTTTTATAATTTCCAGTTTCTTCCATACTTTATCTTTATTGCACATTTTACTTGCTTTGGGAGCCTTAGTCTTGTAGTGTCACTAGCAGTGAGAGAATTGTGAATTGCTACAGGATCTAAGCCTCATTTATTACATTTCTGCTGCATGTTTACTGCTTAAATTCCTTTCTAGCTCATCTCCTATAACATGTGGTTAGCTGTGCAGCAGGGGTTTGGAATGCCCTGTATTGATCCAGGCACGTAGAGTTGTAAATTTCGGTATAAAACTTCCTCTCCAATTTCCTCAAGTATCCAGTGTAGAGTAGCTAGTTTGCCCTCTGAGAAGTATTATCCGAGTGATGTTTTAGATCAGTCCTAGACCTTTCCCCACAGACCAGCTCCCAGTTTAGTTATTTAGAAACCCCCTCTTGCACTGCCGCTCATAAATCACAAAAAATGATGATCCACAGGCATGGATGTGCACTTTTTGTCTCTGTAGTCAGCCTACTGGATGGAAATGGCATCCTGAGACAGTGCAGCTGACAGCTACCTTATTCTTAAGCAGACTGACACAGTATGCGAGAGATATAATTATACTACGTCTTTGGAGGCAAAGCTCTTGCATACAGACACTATCTCCAAACGGGTTGCCAGTAATGCACACATTACATGTACTATGGGTCAGACACATAGACTCACATATACTGAGGCTGTTAAATCTATACATACCTTAAAGGCCTACCAGACACTGTCCTCAGCAACCTCCCAAACACACTACAAACACAGCACTCCCCGGGACACACACAACCGTATCTTACAATGTCTCAAATATTAAGCCCTTAAGGCAAACTTCCACACAACATCATATATTGATCATTGAAGACTCTGTTGTGAGACACACTGATGCCCCACTCATCAGGCTGAGCAAGGAGACAGTCACTGTCATTTGTTTATAAGGGGCAAAGGTCCGTCGGATCATATACTCACTCAGGACATTGAACCACAAGTACCAGTATGAGTCTGTCATAGTTCATGTGGGAATCAATGAATTGACACATACCTCCTGGACTATATGAAGAGAAACACGATAGAGCTTTCAGACTGTGTGTCCTAGGCAGGTATGAGCCAAGTATGGAACAGCATTCTACCTTCTGCAAGGATGATACTGCAATATAAATAGAAGATGGTTGACTTTAACAGTTGGCTTAGTACTGGTGTCATTCTAAGGGGGTCCAGTATTTGTCGACTTTGGAGGAGTAGATTGACAGACCACACTGCTTTGCCAGGTGTAGTCTGCACCTGTCCCCATTAGGCTTTTGGATAGTTGCCAAAACGTTATCCACCTTATAGTGCCTTTTTAGGCAATGCCAACTTGATAAACTTTCAGACATAAAAAATTCTACTAAAGATAAACTAAAGGTATTACTGTTTAATGCTGCGAGTCTCAACAGGAAGCTCCACTCCCTGGAAATGCTCCTCACCCTTGAGAGTGTTGACATTTGTCCAGTTACTGAGACTTGTTTTAAACCTGCAGAAGACACCCCAGCAGTGCAAGACTATAATATTTTCCGCACATGTAGACCTGCTACAGCACAAAAAAGGATAATAGGTGGAAGTGTATCAGTCTACATAAAAAGTAAACACACATCAAGATTGGTCAAACAGTATGATGCACTTGAGCTACTCTATGTTCAGCTAACCTTATGTGAAGTTTCATACAATATCCTGGCTAGCTATAGGTCCCAGTCTGTCATCCAGGATAACTATGACATGCACTTGAATGTACTAGAGTCACTCGCTATTCAGCCCAACCCCATATTCATGGGTGATTTCAACTATCTTACCATAAACTGGGATACATATGCAGCCAATAACATGCCATTCAGCTAAAAGATTCTTGGATTTTGTCAATGCAAACATCCTGGAAGAGCAAGTCTGCATACCTACTAGGGGTGCAAATATTTTGGATCTAGTACTCACAAATATGAGGAATGTTGCACCTCCCCTCCCCTGTGTAATGTCATCCTTGAAATAAATATAAAGCCCAAACTCTCAGCAAACCCCAGAATCTTTAAATACTTTTTCCAAGATCAATTACCTTTTATTAAGCTATGGCATAACTTAATTTCAAGCTTCCCCAAACTCTGAGGACATGGTGGCCTATGAAGAAATGTTGATGGAACTGTACAAGCATATAAATAACTGTATAGAAACAGCAGTACCAAACTTGAAAAAAAAAAAAAAAGGACAAGGACCCCAAGCATAAACTGGCTGTACAACAAAAGAGAAAATCCTGTCCCAACAGGCAAAAAAAAAAAAAAAAAAACTCCCTTATCAGTCTCAACAAGCAACTCGCGTGAATAATCCAAGTCCACCAAAGCCAACTTCAAGGCAAAAATAGCCTCCCATGCTAATCACAGTTATAAGCCATTTTTCAGTTATGTACTCAACCTAAAGTGGAACACCCAAGGGACGGCTTGCACCTGTCACCACTGGGCTTCCGGATATTGGCTAAGGCTCTTGCCACCCCCATAGTGCCTTTTTTAGGCAAGGCTCAAAAGATGAACCCACCTCCTTAGAAAACAAAAATGGAAAAAAATTAAGGGTAATGCTGCTCAACGCCAGAAGTCTAAATCTCAAGATGCAGGCTCTTGAAGCACTCCTCAGTATGGAGAACATCGATGTCTGTGCAGTAACTGAAACCTGGTCCAAGGCTCCCCAGCGCTACCAGGCTTTACCTCGTATCATGCTTTTCAGCCCCAAAACCCGGGCTGAACCACAAAGGGAGGGGGAGTGTCCATATTCATCAAGGATACCCACACCTCCAGGTTAGTGGCAACTCATGAAGCATCGGAGACCATCCAGGTGCAACTAACCGTAGGCAAAACTGCTATATAACTGGTTGCATGTTACAGACCACCCTCCCAATCTCAAGAACCCCATTCAGCCTTCTTGAAGACATTGGAAGATATGAATGTCTCACCAAATACCATCATATTGGGAGACCAACTACCCTAACATAGACTGGGTGCACTATTCTAGCCCTAACACCCTAGCCCAAAGGTTCCTGGAATTCATAAACTCAAATGCAATGGAACAGCTAGTCACCTCTCCCACAACGGGGCATAATATACTAGACCTGATCATCACAAACATGGGGACAAAATGCTCCACACCGGAAGTATTCCCCTCACTAGTGAGATCTGACCACAAACTAATCACCTTGGATATACATATTCCACCTCCACCCCCAGCACAAAAGACTACAGTGAAAAACTTCTCAAAAGCCAACTTTACACTTCTTAAGACTGAGATGGTATCATTTAATCCCACTGGGCCAATGGAAACCACATCCCACAATGCTGAATCCTACACAAATGCTTTCTACGGACATCTCCAAGAATGCATGGATCGTGCAATCCCAAATAAAACCAAGACCCTCTCCACCAAGGGAAAGCGTCCTGTCTGGTGGACCCCAGCCATAAACAAATTTTATAACAAAAGAAGGAAGCTAATGCAAGACAGAGCAAAATCCCATAAAGGGAAGGCATCTCTAATCAGCACTAGTAGAAAGCTACGTTCTCTGATAAAAACATCCAAGGCCAACTTTGAGAGAAAATTTGTCAAGGACACTAAAGATAACCACAAGGCATTCTTCAGTTATGTTAGAAACCTAGGCGGAAACCCTCAGATATGCTCAGAGTTAGTACTCAATGACAAAAAATTTAAAGAACCCACAGATATTGCCAACATTCTGTCAGACAGGTTCAGTGCAAACATCTCCCCTCCCTCACCCCCAAAAGAAGAAATACTTATCCCAGCTGAATGTAACCTCCCTGTCATCTCAGATGTCCAGGTGAGAGCCACCCTCAGCAAAGCAAAAAACACAGCATCAATGGGACCTGATGGTATCCCCGGCTGCGTGATACGTGAACTCCAAGAGGAGCTAAACCCGCATATAAAAATGCTATTTAACCTTAGCCTTACTACAGGATATGTACCTGAACACTGGCGTACAGCAACAGTGGTCCCACTCCACAAAGGAGGCTCCGCTACAGACCCTGGGAACTACCGCCCCATAAGCTTAACCAGCCTGGTCTGCAAAGCTATGGAAAGAATCATTATGGAACTCATAAACAACGACATTGGGGACCTACAGTCACATGATCCCACCCAGTTCGGCTTGGTAAAGGGCAGATCCTGCCTTTTGAACCTGGTTGACTTTTTCGACAGTCACTAGAGCCATTGATGAGGGCAAAGCAGTCCATACAGCCTACCTGGACTTGGCTAAAGCCTTCGACACAATACCCCACTCGGGCATCATAGACCAGCTAAACAGCTTAAATGTAAATCCATATGTCACAAGATGGGTTGCAAACTGGCTAAAGAACAGAACCCATAAAGTCAAAATTGCGGGAGCCATGTCAGACTCAAAGTCAGTCACAAGTGGTGTCCCACAGGGCTCTGTCCTGGGACCCCTCTCGTTCGGCATTTACTTCTCAGATGTGAAAGCAAACATGGGAGGGTTGTGGCTGACAAAGTTAGCAGATGACTGCAAACTAGGCGCCATAGTCAATACACCAGCTGACGCATACATCCTACAGAAAGGCCTCACCAAAACGGACAACTGGTGCCGGAATCATGGCCTTAAACTGAATGCCAAGAAATGTATAGTCATCCCCTTTGGGAAAAACAAAGTACCCACAAATTATCACATAGACAGTAACCCACTGAGTACGGAAAAAGTAATCCGAGACCTGGGGACTCAAGTAGATATTGACCTCTCATTTGACACCCACATTGCCAAAGTGGTTAGAAAGACTTTCAACCTTGCCCATCTTATCATGAAGGGGTTCACATCCAGATCAGAGGAGGTCATTGTACCTCTATACTTCTCCCTTATCAGGCCCATGATTGAGTACGATGCCCCATTTGGTATGTACCTCACCCGGCACTTACAACAGCTGGAGAGACCCCAGAAGTACCTCACCAAGAGGATCAAGGGTCTCCAACATATGTCATATGCCGCCAGGCTAAAGAAACTCCAGCTCTGTTCAGTAGCATACCGCCTGCTCAGAGGTGATCTGTGCCTGACGTACAAGGCCCTGTCCAACCAGGAATTGATGGACATGCTCCACCTCAAAAAATCCAAATCCATTAGAACCACGAGAGCTAAAGATTTAAACCTCAGCACAAATATGAATAGAACATGCTGGAGGGACAGATTCATAACTCAGAGGCTTCCCACACTCTGGAACAGAATCCCAGTTCATGTTAGGCAGAGCCCCTCACTGACTCTCTTCAAGAGAAATCTTGACGAGTGGATGGGAGATCGTAGGTTTACTCCGGGGGTCATCCCTGTGTCACTACTAGACAGAGGCACAGTAAACTAATCTTAATAAGTAAGGGGGTCTTCAATGTGTCACTACTAGTCAAAGGCACAGTATTCTAAATTTATTCTGTACACTTTAGTACCACTACATGGGGTGGCGAAAGCCACATCACTAGGGCTAGGCTTACAAATGCCCCAGGGCAGATAGCCTAGTACTAAACTATGAAACTATGAAACTGTGTGCTGAACTAATAGTATATAGAACTTCCCATACAAAACTAGAGGGTACAGCAAATTTTCGGGCCCTTAAATGTAGCTCTCGTTACCCCATCATCCCCAGTTATCCCCCCTCCTGAAATACCTTCTACCATTTCTCTCCTGACTATTACAAACAATACATCCTCACTAAACTCTCTATAGTTAAAAACACTGCATTGCTGGGTCTTGATAATATCCCATGATGCCTCCTATATAGCTTGAAAAGTAACTTTTCAGGCCCACTAGAATGGTAGAACCACAGCCTCCAGGCATACTTTGTCCCTAGGGAATGGAAGACTACAGTGGTTATCCCTGTACACAAAGGGGGACCATCAACAGACCCAGGGAACTAGAGACCTGTAAGTTTGAATAATTATAATAATATGCAAGGCTATGGAAAGAATCATCATGTACCTGATAAATAAAGACATAGACAAGATAAATAAAGACATAGGAAATCTTCAAACACTGGACACATTCCATCCCAGTTCAGTTTCACCAAGGACAGGTCATGCCTAGTCAGCCTGGTGGATTACTTTGAGAAGGTCACTAAAGCCATAGACAGTGGCAAAAATGGTGCAGCCTTGCTTACCTTAACATGTGCAAGGGAATGCAAATAGCATCACTCAGGTATTAGACAGACTTACAAGATTTAGGTGTAAATCCCATTGCCACCCAATGGATAGACAAATGGCTCACAGGACACATGAAGTTAGGATATAAGAATCCATCTCCACCAATAGGCCTGTTAGTAGGGGTGTCCCACAGCTCTTGGTACTAGCACCTTTGCTGTTCAGAATATGCTTCTCTGAAGTTGACCAAACTTGCAGACGACTGCAAGTTAGATGCAATACTAGAACCCCCCCCCCAAAAGATGTTGATATCTTCCTGGAGGGTCTGACACAGATGAATAACTGGTGGCAAAGCCATGGCCTAAATCTCAGTACAAAAAGTTGCATAATTATACCCTTTCGGAAGATAACCACCCTTGCACATTACAACATTGATAATACTTCTCTAAGAGTAGACCCAATGGTAAGTGACTTAGGAACTCAGATTGACAGTGACCTAAACTTTGATAATCATGTGTCCATGGTGGTAAGAAAATCCTTCTATGTGGCACAAGTTATAAGTAAAGGCATGGCATCCATATCTAAGGAGATCATATTCACGCTGTAGTCAGCATTCATTAGACCAATAATAGAGTACATTGCACTCTCTAACATGTGCCTGACCAAGGATTTTCAACACCTGGAGCAGCCACATAGGTTCTTTATTTACACCCTGTATTCTAACTATAATCTGTCCTATGTGGACTGCCTCAAAGCACTGTCCCTGTACTCAGTCTCTTACAGACTACTGGGGGGACAGTCTATGCCTAACCTACAAGGCATTCTCCTGTACAGCTGTGATGGATCTGCTACACTTTCACAAAACAAATTACCTTATTTAAGGATCTAAACCTCATATGTGACATAAACAAAACATGTTGGAAGGACAGGTATGGGTCTCTGAGATTACCCCTTCTCTGAAACAGAATGTCTGTGCATGTGAAGCAGAGCTCATCCCTAAACCTATTCTAACAGAGCTTGGACCATTGGATTGGAAATCGCAAATTCATCCTTTGCTTATCATCAGTATCCCTTATGTACAGGGGGGAGTTTGTAGATGCCCTAAGGCACAGGAATATACCGAAGCTGTTCTAGTCCTTTGGCATTGATCATTGGGAGAACAGGGGAATGAATTACTAGGCTTAAAAAGGCTCTAGGGCAGTTAGTCCAGTAACCTGCTATGATCCTGTGCATTAGCATTTTTATATCTGTTGTAAGCCATGGTGCATTATTTGATTTCTCTCTTTCTACATTTAGAGTTTGATATAGAGAAGCAGATTTTATTGAAGTACTGCATTATTTAATGCCAGCGATTTAACGGTTCCCAATTGCTATGTTTAAGGATCGACAAGAAGATTTCTATATTAAATTTGGTTGCATTTCTGAAATTTTATTTTGGATGTTTTTATGTATTTTGGTATGTTTATATATGGCAAAGACTGGGTTATGATCACTAATAGTGTCTGGCATAATTCCTGTTAATACCTAATATTCCTAGTAATATTAATACCTAATATTGCTGTTATTTATCATTTCATACATAGTGCTACAGTTTATGAAGTACGCAGGGCATTTATCTAATAATAATTATGAAGCATTTTGTAGTCATCAATTATTATAGGCTCAAATGCAAGTAGTAGGCTAGATGCTGTTGTGAGACACTTTTAAGCCTAGTCAGTTTCCCTTTTTGTGGTTGCAGTAACCTATAACCATTTGGTTATAGATTGGCCTTACCCATCCTGTGGTCAATAATTATATATTACCCCTAATGGGAACAACTGTGATCATACCGTAGACAATAACAGGAGACCCATGAATGGGATAAAGCATTTAGGAGCTGTCTCTGTCCATTAATAGTACAGGGGACAGTCCTGGGGCACATTTTCTGTTTCCCATTCATAGAGGTAAGTTGTGCTTGAATATGGACAGGGATTAACTTTATTTTATGTGGATGAGGAGTCTGTTCAATAGCAGTGTTATCCTCTGTGAAAGATATTATTGTAGGTAGGGGAGAAATAGAAATCAGTGGCTTAGCATTCATGGTACTTTCAAGTGATAGTTGTAATATAAGCTGTTTCCTGTACATGCTAACAGAATATTTGCTGGTTCGATTCTCAGCTAGAGCGTCTCCTGCGTGGAGACATACGTGAATGGGCGTACCTTCGTTGAAGGTTGTGCGTCAGGCTGGTAACTCGGCACTTAAAAATCAACTACCAATCATTAGCGCACCGGTGTTCTGCTGTGGCGACACCTAACCGGGAAAAGCCGAAAGAAACAACATTCTGTAGCAGTCTGCAAGTGAAACCAGATTTTGAAAGTGGGAGGTTCATCCTGGATGAATTAAAATAAGCTACATTGGTGTCTAACAGTGTAGAATTCCATGCAAAAATAGAAATATTTTTCAACACTTTTAGCAAAATGTCAGTGGCAATGAGTAATTACAAGCACAAACTAAGTTATACAAATATGTTAAATGAAAAACAGAAGTCATCACTTAACCTCACAAATTAGTGAAACAGGTTCCTTCATTATAAACTGTGTTGCTTAGCATATTTGACTTGCATTTTATAATAGAAAGACTGCAAAAGCAATATTTATGCCTGAAGCCTTAACAGTATTGCTAAAGATAATACTATTCTTTTACAGTAGAGAAGAAAGACTAAAACCACAAACATTTACTAGATGAATAAGGAAGTACATTTTACTTGGGTTATTTTACTGTATAACAAATAATTTTAAGTGATACGTATGTGGTCTTGCAATTGTTATTGTATTTATTTTAATGTTTTTAGTGATTCGTGTTTTTAGCTAGGTTAGCCCTACTGCATAAGGGCCCAGGGCCCATTTTCAAGGGGACTCTTGAGAGAAAAACTCCCATATAATCATGATTATCATGAACATATTTGCTTACTTATTAATGGTGTTGATATTTTATTTTGAACCAAAGTATTTACTCCAAATAAAGTGATTTAGAATTATTTTTAGTTACAGCTCAAATGATGAAAACTTTAAAAGTCATGTACAGTTCTGGATCAGCAATGTTTTGATGCGTGTCCCTGACTCTGTTGTGCTTCCTGTTGGAACTCACATTGACTGCTGTGATAAAGAGGCAGTGGAAGTAAAGAAGAAAGATATCGTGACACGTATACGTGAAATGCTAGAGGAAAGGAAAAAGAAACTGGATCAGAAGATAAAATTCATGGAGGAAAATAATGACCCTGAAATGTTTTTAGAACAAGTGGACAACCTGAAGCAGTTAGCAAACTGTAGAGCAAAGGTACAGTACTGTTGCTGTAAATACGCTTTTGTAATATTTAAATCACATTTTAAGCTGTAACATGAGTTTGTATACATTAACAGAAAAGAAAATAAACTACAGTAAGTTTCCACTGTTATTGTCATGCAGTATACATGATGTTCTTCATCTCACATTGCTGCAGTCCTTACTTATGGGGTAGTCCGCTGTCCTCGGTCGGCCCGAATACCAAAGTATTAGGCTGACGTCGGTCATGGGCGCCTAGATCTGACATCAGAGCGTCAGGGTATAAAGGCGCATGATCGACGTCATATCCTCAGTCTTTTTTGCCGCATGGTCCAATGCAGAAGCAGCGTTGCAAGTGCCGTTCGGCGTTCTGAATTTTTCGTTTTCGGAGTTTCAGACCGATACCAAGTTGGGCTATGTACCCCGTTGGGGAATATTTTTGTTTTTTTCTTGCCTCAGTTACTTACCGGATGTCAGAAAAAGTGAATAATTGTATTTCTTGTGGGAAACAGATACCGCATAGGGATTGCCACTCGCTTTGTATTCCTTGTTTGGGACCGGAGCACGACGTAGTCGGGTGTCGGTTTTGTGCTAGGTTTAATAAGCGCACTATAAAACGGAGGTTAGATTGCGCTAGGTTAGTCTTTGGCAAGAGGTGTAATTATAATATGCCGTCGGATGTTCCGATGCCTGCTTCTACTAAGAAGCGCAAAGACAAATCTTTAAAGCCTAGGCAGGATGATTCGTCCGTTTCGGACGCTGGACCTTTAGAAGCTACAGCTGAACAGGTGGATCCGGCTGAAGTTTCTGTTGAGTCCCAGGGGGAAACTTTGATTTTACAAGATGTGGCCTCTCAGGAGGCAGGTCAGGCTGAAGGGGCCTCTCAGGTTACTATTCTCCCTTCTATGCCTAAGGTGGTTAGGCCTTCTGCTACTGTTTCTAAGGCTCCTTCTAAGGGCAGGTCTGTTTTGCCTTCCTCTGGTGTCAGTTCTGGTTCTTCAGGGTCTGTGCCTAAAAAGCACATGCTTAAAATGGCAGAGGATTTGATTACTTTAATTAGAGGTTCTATTCCCCCTCCGGATAAGAGGCCCAGGATGGAGCCAGAGTTGGAAAGTTTGGAGCAGGCCTCAGATGATTCAGAGTCTTCTGCTGAAGACATTCAAGATTTCCCTCCTTATTCTGATTCTGATGCAGAGGATTCCACTCCTTCTGCTTCTCCTCCAGAGGATTTTTCATTTTCTGAAACTCTGCATTCCATGAGGGAGCATTTTAAGTGGGAGGAACTGGATTACTCTGATTCACGGAAGAGGCTTAGGGAGTTCTTGTTTTTACCACAGACCGGATAGGTATTACAGGGTGCCTGAGGCTCATAAATATCTGTATAACAGTCCTAGGGCGGACCCAGAAACTATTAGTCAGGGGCCTACGGGTGTTAGAGCCTCTGTTGTTAAGAATCCGGTTCCTCTGGATAAGGAAGCTAGAGCTTTGGATAGATGGGGTAAGAAGGTGTATACCTCTTCTACTTTAGCAATGAGAGCTTTGAACTGCCAGTTTCATAGTCTGTACTAAAAGAATAGAAGTTGTGTGATTTCAGAGTTGTTATATTTATACTAGGCATTGAAGAGGTGTTCTTGTGAGGGAGGCAGTACTCCCTCCAGCTGCGTTTTTCATTTCCAGATCCTGGTTTTGATTTGTTTTTTGTTTTTTTTCTTTTTCTTGTGCCAGTTTCATAGGTTGAAGTATCAGAATTTCCTCCTTTCTCGGCTAAGATCTAAAGTGGATGCTTTGGCAGAGGGCATAGAGTGTAAAGAATTGCAGGATTTAGTGCATGTTTCTGAACAGGTGGGTAAGCACTCTTTGCAATGTGGTTTTGATGCTTTACAGGCTTCTTCTAGGGTGGCTGCCACTAGTTCAGTTATTCGTAGGCACGCCTGGCTTAAGGATCAGAATTTGTCTGAGCATGTTAAGTCTAGAATTCTGGATGCCCCTTTACAGTCTGAAGTTTTGTTTGGTCCTCCTGTGGAGTCAGGCTTAAAGAAAATGGAAGACAAGGGTAAGTCTATGCAGACTGTTAAAGATTTTTTGCAGGTACAACCTCCAAAGTTTAGTAGAAATTGGCCTACTAAGGGGTGGACGTACCCTACTTCTGATTCTCAGTCTAGGGGTAGATCTAGGCTTGGTAGGGGCAGAGCTCAGAGTACCTTCAGGCCGAGACAATGGAGTTCGCCTGCTCAATCTGCTGGTGAGGGCAGGGGACAGTCCTTTCGTAAACAGGCCCAATGACCTGCATTTTCAGCTGCCAGATTCTTCTTGCCGGGCAGCTCCTTTGGGAGGAAAGTTGTCTCTTTTCAAGCAAAATTTGGCATTTAGTCACCCAGGACAAATGGGTATTGGACATTATAAACCGAGGTTACAAGTTCTATTTCCACACCATGCCTCCTTTCAAAGGCATGCCAGACGTCCCTCCTCGGCAAAGGATAGAGGCTCACAGACAAATTTCTTTACTTCTTCAAATAGGAGCTATACAGCCAGTTCCTCTGTCAGAAGTGGGCCTAGGATTTTATTCTCACCTGTTTCTAGTTCCAAAGAAAGGGAACACGTGGAGACCAATTTTGGATTTATCTATCCTCAACACTTACCTGGACATTCCAAAGTTCAAGATGCTGACTTTACAACAACTTTTACCTCTGTTGGGAAAAGATCACTGGATGGTTACTCTGGATCTCAAAGAGGCTTACCTTCATGTTCCTATCAGGCCCAGTTGCAGGAGGTACCTGCGTTCTCTGCATTGCCCTTTGGTTTATCTACTGTGCCCAGAGTGTTCACAAAGGTTCTGGCTCCAGTGATAGCATTTTTCAGACTAAGAGGAATACAGATTTATCCTTATTTGGACGACTGCCTGATTATTGCACAAGAAAAGGACGAACTTCTTCATCATCTACAGTATGTGATGGCAGTGTTAAGATGCCTAGGGTATTCTGTGAACGAAACAAAGTCCAGTCTAGTACCCTCTCAGGACATGTGCTTTCTGGGTGTGAGACTGAATACAGCTTCCCAGATGGCCTTTTTTGATCCCGGACAAACAAAGAAGCCTTTCTCTTTATTTCCAGCAAATGTCTCTACGGTCCAGGCTGACTGCAAGGACAGTCCTTCAAGCCTTGGGGTTCATGGCATCTTGTATTCTGGTGCTTCCCAATGCCAAATTGCATATGAGGAAGCTTCAATGGTATCTCAAAAATGTGTGGACACAGCACTGCCAAGATCTAGACACTGTCATTCAGGTAATACCTTGCATTCAGAAGGAGTTTTCGTGGTGGGCTCAGGAATGTCACCTAAACAAGGGACTCTCTGTGACCCAGCCAGAGGCGAGTCAGATTCTAACGACAGATGCCTCGGACAAGGCTTGGGGAGCACACCTCAATGGAAAATGGGTGCAAAACACGTGGCCTGTCAAACTCCAACATTTGCATATCAACTTGAAGGAAATGTTAGCAGTCCAGTTTGCATTGATGGCTTTCAAAGATTTACTTCACCCAGGGCAGGTGTTGATTCAAACAGACAACACTACTGTTATGTGGTACATCAACAAGCAGGGGGGAACCCATTCTTACCCTCTTTGCAGGCAAGCAATGATTCTGTGGGAAACTGCTCTCAATCTACACCTCAATCTTCAGGCAAGGTTTCTACCAGGAGCACAGAACTCCTTAGCAGATGTATTGAGCAGACAAATAGTGGATCCTCACGAGTGGAAATTGGATCCTCATGTATTTCAACAGTTGACAGTGTTATGGGGAACTCCAGACATAGATCTGTTCGCTTCTCCACTAAATTACCAGTTGCCAAAGTTTTGCACAAAAATGTTTCATCACACAGCTTGGAAGGTGGACGCTCTATCATTCAGTTGGAACAATCTGCATGTATATGCCTTTCCACCTCTGCCTCTTCTTCCCAAGGTACTTTTGAAGGCCAGACAAGACAAGCCAACCATGATTTTGATAGCACCGGATTGGCCTCGACAACACTGGTACACACTACTGAGGAGTTTAGTACGAGAACCTCCATGGCCTCTGCCTTTGATTCCGCACCTTTTGTCATAAGAGGACAGTCACTTCCTCAATGTCAAGATTCAGTCTCTGCATCTAACAGCCTGGCATATTCTGTTTTAGACTCTGGAAGGTCTCAGCTCCCACAACAAGTTTTGAATGTTATTTTGGAGGCCAGGAGGCCTAGTACCAGGAAAGTTTACGTGGATAAATGGAGGAGATTTTTTATTTGGAGCAAAGGAAAGGACCTTGATGTCTCCAAACCTGATTTAAGTGTTGCTCTTCAATATCTTACTGAGCTATTGGACAAGGGTTTGTCTTTCTCTTCAATAAAGGTTCATGCTGCAGCCATTTCTGCTCACTATGATTGTGACCCTCCTTTATTCTCTCATCCTTGGTTTAAGCAATTTCTTAGAGGGGCAAAGAATATAAGACCCCCACGTAGAGCTCCTACTCCTGCTTGGGATCTCAATTTTGTGTTGGAAAAACTTACTCTACAACCTTTTGAGCCTGCAGCTACTGCCGAGTTAAAGTATTTGTCATGGAAAACTGCTTTTTTGTTGGCCATTACCTCTGCAAGAAGGGTTTCTGAATTCAGGCCCTCATGGCAGTGGAGCCTTTCCTGATTTTTCATAAGGATAGGGTATCTTTACGTACTAATCCTTACTTTATGCCTAAAGTGGTTTCTAGTGTGGCCTTAAATCAAACTATTCATTTGCCTACTTTTTATGCAAACCCCCAAAATAAAGGGGAGAAACTTTTGCATACTTTGGATATTCACAGGCAGTTGCGTTTTTATTTGAGCAGAACCAAGGAGTTCAGACAGTCTCAGCAATTGTTTGTTTCTTTTGCTTTGGGTTCACAGGGTAAACCTGTTTCAAAACAAACTATTTCTAAATGGATTGGGTTTTGTATTTCTTTCTGTTATTCCCATCATGGTAAGGAGATTCCTGCTGGAATCAGGCCTCATTCCACTAGGGCTACTGCTACTTCTACGGCCTTTCTAAGGGGGTAGCTACAAAGACATTTTGGAGGCAGCTTCTTGGAGTTCAGTGCATACCTTTTCTAAACATTACCACCTTCCTCTTTATTCTAAGTCAAGGGCTGGATTTGCCACTGCAATTTTACAGGGCATTTTAGCGGCCCCTAATGCTTTATGATTTTTACCATCCTCCCCTTTCCGTTGCTTTGGGATTCTACCCATAAGTAAGGACTGCAGCAATGTGAGATGAAGAACATAGTACAGTTTTGTACCTACCATAAATGTAGATGTTCGAAGATCCACATTGCTGCAGTCCAATTTACCCTCCCTCCTTCCCCACTGTAGTTTGACTTGGTGCTATGCTTTAGGTGATGGTTGTTGTTGGGCATGTTTTTGGGAGGTATTCTGTTTTTGGCTGTGGCCTTTCTGGTGTGGCCTTCTGACATCTGGGGCAAGAAAAGACTGAGGATATGACGTCGATCATGCGCCTTTATACCCTGACACTCTGATGTCAGATCTAGGCGCCCATGACCGACGTCAGCCTAATACTTTGGTATTCGGGCCGACCGAGGACAGCGGACTACCCCATAAGTAAGGACTGCAGCAATGTGTATCTTCGAACATCTACATTTATGGTAGGTACAAAACTGTACTTTTTCTTTTTAACAATTATTAATTCCAGCATTATGTAAGATACTCACTTATTGCCTTTCCTTAAACCTCAATCCTCCTCCTGAACATAATTTTGCATGTATTGTTCTCACAAATTCCATTTATTTCTATGAAACTTGCTTCTGCCTTTTTAAAAGAAATGTCACCTCCAATTCGTTTTATTCAGAACTTTTTACATTGGGAATAGATTTTTTTTTTAATTTCCATGTTCTAGTAATTGCATTATGGCAGCCAATAACATTGAGGCCTTACTGTGTGTATGCAATTTAGATCCTGTATCCCAACTTAAAAAAAAAATTCCTTATTTACAACCATTTGCTTTCCCAACATTTCTGCCAAAGTACTCTGCAGGGAATTTTAAAATCTACCAATGTGTTACATTCCCCCCAAAAAACATCTTCTCAAATGGGACCCTCTTATTCAGCACACCTCCAGCATTTGCTTTGTAAATGAGGAAAAAATCTCTCTAGTCTGTTTGGCATGTATGCAAATACTTCCATGCACAAGTCCTAAATTTATTTACTTTTTTGAATACTTGGGAGCTTTATAAATTTCTTACCATTGTTCATTTGGAAATTGCCTTTTCCATTCTCTTTTCCCAGTCTTTTCTAACTTTGATTGATTCTTAAAGTTATCATTCAGTATTTTGTATATTATGAGTTTTCCCTTTTTAACAGTAGTTTCTGTTCTTCAGTCAACTAAAAACTCAACTAGAGCTGGTCTTTCACTGAACACTCCCGTATATCTTTCTCTTTGTGTATACTCTATCAATCCATGATAGGGAAGGCAGTGTCTAACTTGTAGTCCAAACTTCTGCTGACCCTTATCCCATTGTTACCTTTCCTTCTCGAGTTATTTTCTGCTAATACCTTAGTTTCTTTGGTGATTTCCTCTAATAAATTTCACCTCCCTCTTGCCTGTTTTCTGTACCTGTTCTTGTAGACATGCCTACTGGGAAAATCTATTTTCCCTATTCCTGCAGTGGCTTACTTGCTTTCTTCTTCTTCTTCATAATGATATTCAGTACTTTCCTGCATAAGCATATACACCACTGCAAACAATTTCTCTAAAGAAAGGCTGAGAATGGTTTGCCCCCCCCCCCCCCCGAAATTACATGGCTTTGTCTTTATTTATAAACCCATGTTTTCTTCTCATGGTGGCTGTTTAACTTTACTAATTGCTTCTTGACCTCCTAGATGGCTTTGTTGTTCATAGTAGGTCAGTTGTACCCATTCCTAAGCTTTAGAGTAACATACCCTGATTAATCTTGGTTGCAGACATACTCATAATTTATATATTCTTTTATTTTAATTAGTCATTAAAGCTCTAAGTGCCTTCGCTGAAAGTTGGGTGTCGGGCTGGCAACTCAGCACCATAAAAATCTACTACCAATCATTAGAGGACCGGAGTTCTACTGTGGCGACCCCTAACCGGGAAAAGCCAAAAAGACAAACAAGTCATTAAAGATCTAAACTTGTACACTGTTTAAACCAGGGTGTTCATACATTACAAAACAGAAAATAATTCCTACTCACCAGAATTCTTGCCTTTTAAGGTAGGATTGAAGGAGTAGTACTGTAGAATAACACCTGAACTGTGCTGATTTTTTTTTTTAAAGTAGCAATCTCTTCTAGTCACTTTTGCCTTTTGAGTGTAATAGTTGTGCAGCATGGACAGACTCCATACCAGTATTTGTACCTATCAACTACTTTGCTCAAGAATTCTGGACAATGCCAAAATAAATGGGGACAAAGGTCCAAAATCTGGCACAGTTTTTAAATATTACTCTTAATTTACTTAAAACAACAGATATGGCATCAAAATGCATTTCTGAACAACAAAAAATATGCATATCTAATGGTTGGTATTACTGACCGATCCCGATACTTAGTGATTTACCAAAAATCCAAAATTGTACAAGCAACAGGCAAAAATACAAAACAAAACTAGGACATTTAGTGAAAAAAAAAGGGAGAGTATTATTGCTAAATGGGCTTTAACTATTCAAAATATTCTTGGAACAGGCTGTGGGTCTCTGCATATCCAGGACTATCAGTGCCTGTTTTAATTGGGTACCAATAGCTCTATGATTTAATTTAACTAATTAAAATAACAAACTGTTCAATCATTTTACTCCCCTCCATTCCTGGATTCAGCTTCAGCTTGAATGAGAAAATCAGCCTTCCAAGAGGCTACTTATTACCGCCTTCCTCACAAACAAAAATCCATGTCTTGTTTACATAAATTCCATACAAGAGGTCAGTAATAACAACATGCAGGGAGTAATAACCATCACTCTGAAGTGCACCTGACAGAGTGGGCACTGGAGGAAAATAATGAACATTTCAAGCCTGAGGAGGCCCTATGGTGCTGGCCCTCACAATAGCCCTGTGCTGTTTATTTCCCTGTAATAGCCTTGCTTAATTCCTACCACCTATCAGTCGAATAGATCAGATTGGCAGCAGATGCCTAAATTTATCCCGTCTCCGTACTAATAAGCCACTCACATGTGGCCACTATTTGGGGAAAAACTGACGACATACCTTTACACAAAGGTGGGAGCTTCACTGATTTTACCAATTACAGATCCATAGACTTATCATCACCTCTATCAAAAATTCTTGAAAAAATGTATCCATTCCCACCTCTGTATATACCTGATAACATTCTGTCCCCCGCCAAACATGGTGTCCATTCAAACAGTGCAGCTAGAGCCAACTTTAGTTTCACCAGTACTATCATCTTCTATAGAAATGCTGGCAGCTTAGTGTCATCAATCTACCTTGATCTCTTCAAAGCTTTCCATACTTTTCCTAGCTTATGGGAGCTGCACTACTGTAGTCCCTTGTTAACAGTCTGGCTAATAGTAGCACAGTGTTATTGGGTCAACTGATTTTCTCACAGATTGGGCTCTACTGTCAGAATTACAAGACAACATTCATCCCACTGGTGTAAAGAAGAAAAAGCAAGGACCACAGGAAGGATATCTAGAATAAGTGGAATCCTTAAAACATTCTATCTTTTGAAAAAAAGAAAAATATAAACAAATCACCAAATCTAATTAAATATTTAGCAGGGGAGGAAGCACAAAATCTTACACGTGACAGATGTACATATCTTCTACTGGTGCTTTATTTGCCTTATAATCAGAGCTCCCTGATATTAACCACAGCATCTATAAATTTTAACTCCTCTACTGTCATTTTTCATTCTCTCCTCCCAAATCTTCTCTTGTTCCTACTCCTATTAGTACAAATCAAATCAGGACTAAATAGCTGTGCAGTAACTAATAACCCACTCTTGCCTTTTTCTCTTTAGCTGCTGCAAAAGCTGTTAATTCAGTGGCCATCTCTATTAATTAATATTTTTCTGCCCATGTTTATAAAACTTTCTTCCAGCTATATAGCAAAACTTCAAGCCCATGTAGTATGGCTTTTCTTAAATCATTAAAAACCACAAATTCACCAGTAGGACTAGTAGACACAAGTTTATTTTTCAGGTTAAGCACTTTCATAAAGGTAAAATTGACTTCCTCAGAACAATATGCAAACAGTCATGTGGATTTAAATATGTTACACTGTCACAGGATAAAAACCCGTGGTGGTGGTGCTGCGGTAGCGTTGTCGCCTTACAGTAAGACGCTGTCCGTTTCAATTCTCAGCTAGAGCGCCTTCTGCGTGGAGACATGTGTGAATGGGCGTATCTTCGTTGAAGGTTGTGCGTCAGGGCTGGTAACTCGGCACGTAAAAATCAACTACCAATCATTAGCGGACCGGAGTTCCTCTGTGACGACCCCTAACTGGGAAAAGCCGAAAGACGCAACAACAACACTGTCACAGGATAGGTGAGGAATCCCACCAGTCAAACAAAACATCTCTTGAATAAATTAATACCTTAAAGGCATACACTATAAACACTAAAAATACAATAAAATGCATTTCTGTAAATAAATTATATAAAATTAAACCCTTTCCGCTCTTTCTTTTAAAGCAGGCAGGATAGATATAAAATCATTTAATCCTGGACACAGATTAAAACACTAAAGTGGGCCGCAACTTGAAACTTACCTTGGAGGGTAACATGAACAATAGTAGTGAAAAAAATGTATGAATTCACCAAATCCTGTGGTTGTTGTACACAGTGTAAATATATACTATCAGCTGCTAGTTTGAAACTTGACAATATCAACCAGGACACAGTGTTTTTCAAAAAAGGTAACTGTCAGACTAGCAAAATAGTTTATCTGGCAAAGTGTAATTCCTGCCCAGGGTTTTATGTTGGGAAAACTGAGAGGGCTGTCAGGTCCAGGATATATGAACACTTATGACATTAAGAATTCAAAAGAAACTAATGCCTTATTTAGGCATAGTAAAATATGTGTTAATTTCTCTGTATTCAAGTTTGGGATATTAGATACCATTGAAATAAACCCCAGGGGTGGCAACTGGAAAAACACTTTAAACAGGAGGGAACTGATGTGGCAGCTTCGTTTGGCAGCTAATCTGTGTCCAGGATTAAATGATTTTATATATATCTTGCCTGCTTTAAAAGAAAGAGTGGAAAGGGTTTAATTTTATATAATTTCTTTACAGAAATGTATTTTATTGTATTTTTAGTGTTTATAGTGTATGCCTTTAAGGTATTAATTTATTCAAGAGATCTTTTGTTTGACTGGTGGGATTCCTAACTTATCCTGTGACATATTTAAATCCACATGACTGTTTGTATATTATTCTGAGGAAGTCAATTTTACCTTGATGAAAGTGCTTAACCTGAAAAATAAACTTGTGTCTACTAGTCCTACTGGTGAATTTGTGGTTTTTCTTAAATCATTGCCTATTCCCATCTTTCACCAAACACTGCAAACACCAATTCATAAACTGTCACCATTGAAACGTCTAGAAAGAGTAAAAAAAAATTAAATCAAGACATTAGCTTATTAGTCCACACAAGCTGCAGCAAAACTAAATAAAATCTGATGAAAATAAATAAGTAAAAATAAGGCAAACTCTGGCTCTGAGCAGGTTAGTTGAGCAGTACAAGAAAGAAACATTCTGGAACCCTTTAAAGCTAAAGCTTAGTGTACTTGTGGTACAAACACAGAATTCATACAGTGGGAAGATGCAACAAAAATGGACATAATTCTCAGCTGTCCGTGATTCTGGCTCAAAATTTTGACCGGTCTCTCCTAATAACTCTTAAAACTGTTGATTTTGAGAGAAAGGTGGCATATTACACTTAATACTATGATAGCGCACCTATAGTATATATACAAAAAATCATGGCTGTCGACAAGGCAGATCTATCATAAGATGCATAAAAAAAACACATGCTGAATTGACTCGCAAACATTACCTAGGAAAGTAGGGTGGGCTGGTCTCCCGCTTCGAAAAGACATGTCACCAGTGGTATAATACCCCAAGGTTCAGCCCTTGGACCTCTCCTCTTTTGCATGGACTTCTTGAACGGCAAAGGAAATGTTAAGGGTTTATAGCTGACCAAGTCTGCCGACAGCTGCAAACTTGTTGCCATCATAAACTCCACAGAGGACACCAAAATCTTCAGAGGGCATTTCCCAAATAAATAACTGATGTTAAAACCATGAATTAAAACTAAATGCCAAGACACATATAGTTGTATTTTTTGGCAGGCATGGTATCCCTTGTAACTATCACATTGACAACACACCCCTGAAAGTTGATTCAGTAGTCAAGGATCTGGGAACCTTTGTCAGCAATGAACTATCCTTTGATCACCATGTATCCACTATCGTATGGAAGCTCTTCATTGCAGTTTATATCTAAAGGTAGGGTGACTAGGTCCAGGGATGTAATCATTCCGCTGTACTCAGCTCTCATCAGGCCTTTCACTGATTATAATGCCCCACTTAGTATGTACCTGTCCAAACACTTGTCACAACTGAAGCAGCCATAATACTTTCTCACTAAAAATAATCAAGGGCCTGAATCAGAAAAAAACTATGCAGACCATCTCAAAGTCTTATCCCTCATCTCAGTATCATACAAGCTACTAACACACATCCTCTGCCTTGTGTATAGAGCCTCAGCAGACCTTATCCTGTCAGACCCATTACACATTTACAAGTCCAGTGGTAGCGTGACACTGACTCACTCAGGGGACGTCAGTCTCTTTTGCAACATAAACAAACATGTGAAGGGATAGGTATGTATCACACAGGATTCATGTGAACCTGCATGCTGACCTACATGCAAACTTCAGGAAAACCACTTCATCAATGGTATTTCTTTAGGGTGTTGGAGGAAACCAGATCACATGGATAAACCCACACAGAGGGAGCATGTGGACTCCACACAGAGCCACTGTCAAGATGTCCATCAGAGCCAAGCAGTATGAGATGGCAATGAATGGATGAATGCTTTCATACATCATCTGCTGTCACCAGACCACCAAAGATAACCACTTATGTGCAATGCTGATGTTGTGATGGAAAGTGAAATAAATTGCCAACTTGCTACTCCTAAATACACTGCAACCCTTTTGATACATGCACGCACACACACACACACACACACACACACACACACACACGTGTAACACATGTCAATACTAGCTGAACACTGATTTCATTAAATAAAATAAAATGAGTGAGTGATAAGAAATATTGTGACACGTGACACTGCCAGCCCAGTTATCTGGAATTTTGTAAATGATCATATGCCATTTGTGAATATTGATATGATTTGTACAGAAGTGTGTGTAAAGTTGTTGTTGTTTCTTTCGGCTTATCCCGATTAGGGGTCACCACAGCAGAACTCCGGTCTGCTGATGTTTGGTAGTGGATTTTTACGTGCCGAGTTACCAGCCCTGATGCACAACCTTCAACGAAGGCACGCCCATTCATGCATGCCTCGACACAGAAGACGCTCCAGCTGAGAATCGAACGCGACAACGTCTTGCTGTGAGGCGACAACACTACCGCAGCACCACTACTGCGGGTCTTAGAAGTGTGTGTAAAGTACTGAGCTAAAATGTAACCACAGCATACCCTACTTGAAAAGAACAGAAGTGTATATAAACTATATACCTGTGCAAATGTAGGTTTTAATAGTAGAAACCGAAACATACAGAGTTAACTTGCAAAACTTCAAGAAAATAAGTTGAAATTAAAGTGTTTTACGATTATCTCTCAGTTTCAGTTCAGCAGCAGACACAGTCTAGAGCAAGACATTTTTGTATTGTCTTGAAACAGAAGTAATTACTTGGTTTCAAATGTAAAAGCGTTTTGTTTTACGACTTCCAAATTGTGCAAACTTCTGAGAGATATTACTTCTCACACAGAGATGTTACAATTCTATTACTTTCTGTTTTAGCTTGTGAGCTGAAGTAAGATGACAAAAAGTGATGTCATCCAAGCTGGCCCAGCAGTAATGATTGATATTAATTTAGGAACTCTCTCAGAGAGAGTCTGTGCATTTTGTATTTTGTCTTTGACCTGTAAACATCCATTATCACCATCATCTACACTAGCCTTGCTAATAGTAAGTAACCAGGGTACAGTAATCTCTTTTATATATAGATAGGAATATAGTAAAGATTAATTTAGATGTTTTCTGTATTTATATGATGGAGTGGTTGGAGAACAGTGTCAGGAGTGATTTGTGACAGCTGAGTACCTGTAAGAGTGAAAGGGAAGGTCTGCAAGAGGGTAGTGAGACCAGCTATGTTATATGGGTTGAAGACAGTGGCATTGACAAAAAGGCAGGAGTTTGAGCTGGATGTAGCAGAGTTAAAGATGTTAAGATTTGGACTGGGTGCGACGAGGTTGGACAGGATTAGGAATAAGTATATTAGAGGGTCAGCCCAGGTTGGAAGGTTTGGAGACAAAGCCAGAGAGGCAAGATTACGTTGGTTTGGACATGTGCGGAGGAGGGATGCTGAGTATATTGGGAAAAAGATGCCAAGGATGAAGCTACCAGGTAACAGGAAAAGAGGAAGGCCTAAGATAAGGTTTATGGATGTGGTAAGAGAGGACATGCAGGTGGTTGGTGTGACAGAGCAAGATGCAGAGGACAGGAAGAAATGGAAACAGGTTATCCGCTGTGGCGACTCCTAACGGGAGCAGCCGAAAGAAGATGATGATATGAGTCTGTCCTACAATGTTGTTTTAAAATATTTCCTCTTATTTTGAACTCTGAAGTAACTATGTTGATTGAGTATTGTCTTGTTTTTTTATTATTTAATATATTTAAACCCATCTTTGTGGCTGGTTTGTTTAGGGATATTTAAGCTTTTAGAATACAGGCGTGCACATTTTGTGACACTGTACAGGCCACTCCTAAATAGCTTTGCTTTTGGTCAGACTACCATTTGGATAATAGTAATGTTACACAGTAGGATTGTTTACCCTTTAGGGCCTTAAAGTAGCTGATAAGGGGTTCTGGTGGCAGTGATAACTGCCTTATAGTCTGGGCATAATTGTGCATAGCTAGGAAACCTGTACCAGCCCTTCCCAGGTGTGTATGTTTGTGTATAAATCAAATCTCAAAGTGTGTGTGTGTGTGTGTGTGTGTGTGTGTGTGTGTGTGTGTGTGTGTGTGTGTGTGTGTCAGCTGCTTGAGCAGGGACACGAAGCACAGGTTGGACAGAGAGAGAGTGTTGGGAGGACTTGGCTTGGAACCCTGGCTAAGGACTTCACTCTATAGCTGTGCCAGTGAGGAGTCTTATTGGGGATCTGGAGAAACCAGCTCCAGACTGACTGTGATCTCTGTGTGCTCTTAAGGGAACGTGTACTTTACTGTGTGTGTACTTGTCATCCTCCCATTTTGTATGTCCCTCACTGTTGCCGGTGTGAGGATTGAGGCTCCATGATTACTGGGTCAGTGTAGGGGCGTCACATATTAATTGGTTAGCAGTGGTGGGATACCCACATCACATATTAATTGGTTAATAGTGGTGAGATAGCCACATCACATATTAATTTGCTTGTAGTAGTGTGGATATCGAATTCCTGTAGCTTGTATACAGTGGTCACTGAAGGCGTTTGTACTCTGTCAGCCAGGCAGTGAACATTCAGAGTTCATATTACAGTTGTTTTATTTTTTTGTTAGCTTACTTAGTCAGAGAAAGCAGACAAGCATGTCAGCAGAGGACTATGGCAAGCTGGCAAGGAGCCATTTGACTGAAATGTACCAGGCTAAAGGACTGGTACATGTCAGCCTGACTAAAGCAGTCATGATTGCAGCTTTAGTCACAGCTGCATCGCAGAATAGCAACCAGGAGGACAATCAGATTGGCCTTGGAGATGTACAACTCTCAGAAAATGGACAGTTCAACCTTTTCACAGAGGAATTAAAAATCCATCTCGAGTTAGAAACTTGAGCTGGAGGCCAAGCATTTGGAAATAGAAGCAGCAGCGAAATGGAGAAGTATTGAGTCTGAGGAAAATGGGAAACTGCGACACCTGGAAGCTGAGGAGAAGGAGCGGCAGAGGCAACATGAAAAGGAGATGCTGACTATTCGCCAGAGTCATGGAGGTAATGGGGAAGGTTGTAACTGAACCCCAGAAGCAGCAAAAGTCAGTAAATTTCTGCAATTTACAGAGGGAGATAATTTTGATAGTTTCATTCATATATTTGAGTGGGTATGTAAACAGTATAATGTTAACCAAAGGCTCTGGGTCCGGTTCTTGACCCCCTTACTCCATGGTAAAGCTGTAACTGTTATTTCAAAACTGTCTGATACTGATAGTTTTTAAAAACTGTCTTTTAGACCGCTTTAAGTTAACACCCGAAGCTTACAGAAAAAAGTTTTGTGAGCATAGATGCAAGGCAGATGAAAGTGTGTGAATATGTTGTTAAACTAAGCACTTATTTTCATAGGTGGGTGAGTGGATGCCAGGTCACCATTTTTGAAGGGCTGGCAGACCTTTTGGTGAGGGAACAAGCCCTTAGCACTTTGCTTGAGGACATGAGAATCTGGTTAGCTGATGGACAATGCACTACTGCAGATGAGTTGGGGAAGAAGGGAGACCAATACCCAACAAGCAGGGCATCACTACACAGGAGAGGGATACCCAGTGCTGCTCATGGATGTAAGGGAACCCATGATGGGCAGCCCAGACTGCCCCAACAGAGTTCGCTAGTAGCAGGGGAAGCCACTAGTCCAGGTACACCTCCAGGACCAAGGGTTAAATGTTTTAAATGCAGCCAGTGGGGCCATGTAACATATAGATGTCCATGGAGGCAAGGTGGGGAACAAAAGGTGGGAGAACCAGTCCATGGAGGCAAGGTGAGGAACAAAAGGTGGGAGAACCAGTGAGTGGGTGATGTCAAAATGTCAGCAGTAAGTTGTCTCAAAACAACAAGGGTACCAAACTATCACAAGAGGTTGTATCCCATCTTAGTGAATGGGAAAGAGTCCATTGCTAAGAGAGACACCGCCTCTGACCTAACCATTGTGAAGCCTGCAGTGGTTAAGGATGAGCACTACTTGCCTGGGCAAACTATTCCAGTCAGAGCTTTAGCTGGGCCCCCATTACAAATACCTTTGGCTAGAGTTCACCTTGACTGGGAGGGTGGAAAAGGAAGCCAGCAAGTAGGTGTGTTTGAGGATAACCCTGCAGATGTCTTGTTAGGGAATGATTTTGATAATGCAGTACCCTGTGTGCATGCAGTTACACACAGTCAGGCTTGGAGACAAGCATGTGGGTCTGGTAGCCTGGGGGAGACCCAGACAAGACCACACACTAGCAGCCAGGAATGGTGAGGTGGTCACTTCAGGGAAGGAACTACCCTATAGCAGTGAGACTGAAGGCGAGTCACAGCTGCTTGTGGGTACTGATGTTCCCTTGGACAGAGTGACTGCAAGGGCAGAGGTGAGAAGTAGTAGCCATGCTGACAGTGAGGCACTGCTGTCAGAGAATACCAGACTTCCTGTGGAAGGGGAGTTGGGAAGGGTTACAAAGAGAGAGTTGAGACAGGCTGAACTCTCAGGCCGTACATTATGAGGCCTGAGGGAGGTAGCTAGTGAGGCACCTGATTCTCAAGGGAAGGGGGAATCTGTATACTGGGACAAAGGATAGACAGTGGACCCCTGAGGAAGGGCTAGAGGGTGAGCGAATGCAGCAGTTGGTAGTGCCAAGAGCCTACCATCTGGCACATCTAGCCATAGCCCATGATATTCCCTTTGCAGGTCATATGGGCATAAAACATTCAAAGAGATGTATTATGCAGAACTTTTATTGGCCTGGGATTTCCAAAGATGTAACAGGGTACTGCAGGACCTGTGAGTAGTGCCAAAAGGTAGGCAAGGCAGGAGACAAGGTGAAAGCTTCTTTGATGCCTTTGCCTGTGATTGATGAGCCATTTCAGAAGGTAACTATGGATATTGTGGGGCCTCTGAGTACCCCAAGTTCCACAGGAAAAAAGTATATCCTAGTGGTAGTAGATTATGCTACTTGATATCATGAAGTGGTGGCTCTGTCCTCCATTGAGGCAGAAAAGGTGCCAAATGCTTTGTTAGAGATTTTCAGCAGGATAGGTTTCCCAAAAGAAATACTAGCTGACAGAGGTGCCAATTTCATGTCAGACCTGCTGGCTTGTCTGTGGAAGTACTGTGAGGTGAAGCACTTAAAGACCACCCCTACCATCCCCAGACTAATGGCCTTGTTGAGAGGTTAAACTCTACATTCAAGTCCATTCTACAGGCATTTGCAAACCTGTTTAAAAGGGAGTGGGACAAATATATGCCTCATCTGTTGTTTGCTTACAGAGAGGTGCCCCAGGAATCCAGAGGTTTTTCACCCTTTGAGTTGTATGGGTGTAGGATGAGGGGACCTCTAGATTTGATTTGAGATGAGTGTGAATCCCACAAGGAATCTGTTGTGGCATATGTCCTAAACTTCAGGACAAGGCTCAGGGAACTCATGTGCTTGGCACAGGAGAAACCTGGCAGAAGCCCAGCAGCAGAAAAAGGTCTGGTATGACAGGAATTCTTGAGCTAGAGAGTATGCTGTAGGGCAGCAGGTAATGGTTGTCATTCCTGTTGGACACAACAAGCTGCAGGCAGCTTGGGGGGACCCTACAAGGTAGTAAGGAAGGTCAGTGATGTTAACTACATGGTAGAACTGCTATGCAGGAGGTAGGGCACAAATTGTGCCATGTTAACATGATGAAAACCATACCATGATAGGGAGGCCCTTGTGCTGAGTATTTGCAGTGGATGGCAGGAGTCATCTGAGGGGGATCTGGTGACTGATCTCCTCAGTGAGGCTCAGACTGATGCCTCGGTGGAGGGGATAGTAATGTCCCAGCAGCTATTCCCTACCCAGGTTTGAGAAATCCGAGCACTGTTACAAGAGTTTGGGGGCATGTTCATTGGGAAACCAGGGTGCACCCACCTGGTGCAGCACCATGTGGATAAAGGACCCCACAGGCCTATAAAGCAGGCCCCTTATAGGGTGCCTGAGAGAGTCAAACAGACTTTGAGGGAGGAAATACAGGAAATGTTGGAACTAGGGGTCATTCAGGAGTCCAGCAGTCCCTTTGCCTCCCAAGTGGTGCTAGTACCAAAGAAGGATGGCTGCACCAGATTCTGTGTGGATTACAGGAAATTAAATAGTCACACACAGATTCAGATGCTTACCCCATGTCTAGGAAAGATGAAGCCCTAGAGCAGCCGGGTGGGGCTAAGTATCTTACCACTATTGATCTTACCAAGGGTTGCTGGCAGGTGCCCTTGACTCCCAGTAATAGAGAGAGGTCAGTCTTTGTGACTCCTTTTGGCTTGTATGAGTTCATGAAGATCCCCTTTGGGATGGAAAATGCCCCTGCAACTTTCCAGAGGCTTTAGATCATGTCCTAGCAGGAGCAGGAGATGTTGCCCTTGCTTACCCAGATGATGTTGCCATCTACAGCCATTCCTGGCAAGAGCACCTTCACCATGTAGGGAGGTGCTTGGCAGACTACAGAGGGCAGGGTTGACCATTACGCCCAGCAAATGTCAGGTGGGTATGGCAGAGATCTCCCACCTGGGACATAGCGTGGGGAGTGGTAAGATCAATTCAGAACCTGCCAAAGTGGAAGCCATTCAGGCATGGCCTGCCCCTGTTACCAAAAAGCAGATGAGGGGCATTCTTAGGGACAGCAGGGTACTACAGAAAGTTTGTCCCCAATTACAGTACCATAGTTGCTCACCTCATAGACCTGACAAGGAAAAACAGGCCAGATAAAGTAGTGTGGACCCCAACATGTGAGCAGGCATTCCAGAAGCTTAAAGGAACTTTGGGGAGGACCCTTTGTGTTAACCAGTTCAGATTACAGTAAAGAATTTGTTGTGCCGGTGGATGCTTCAAACCATGTGGTGGGGGCTGTACTTACCCAGTGGTCCACAGAGGGAGAAGAGCACCTAGTGGTATTTTTCAGTTGTCTACTCAAACCCAGGGAGGAATGTTATGCGGCTGTAGAAAAAGAATGCCTAGCCATAGTGTGGGGACTGCAGAAACTTCAGCCTTATCTGTATGGAAGAAAATTCTCTGTAGTAATAGACCACAATCCCTTAACATGGCTACATCGAGCCAGCCAGCAAAATACCAAGTTACTAAGGTGGAGCCTAGGGTTGCAAGCTTATGATATGACAGTGCAGCACCGTAGTGGGGGTTAGCAATGCCAATACATATGGGTTCTCAAGACAGGGACTGGGGTACGGTATTCACAGATAGGCTCAACCCTCTCAATCAATGTTTCTCCAGGGTCATTTGAAAAACTAGCTTGAGTTTTCGTTGGGTAAGAAATGTGACACTGCCAGCCCAGCTATCTGGAATTGTGTAAATAATCGTATGCCATTTGCGAATATTGGTATGATTTATACAGAAGTGTGTGTGTAAAGTACTGGGCTAAAATGTAACCACAGCATACCCTTCTGGAAAATAACAGAAATGTATATAAATTATATACCTGTGGAAATGTATGTTTTAGTAGTAGAAACTGGTGCATACAGACTTAACTTGCAAAACTTCAAGAAAATAAGTTGAAATTAAAGTGTTTTATGATTGTGTTTATCTCTCAGTTTCAGTTCAGCAGTAGGTAATATCTAGAGCTAGAAGTTTTTGTATTGTCTTGAAGCAGAAATAATTGCCATGTTTCAAATGTAAAAGTGTTTTATTGTTTTACTACTACCGAGTTCTGCAAACTTCTTTGAGATATGTACTTCTCACACAGAGATGTTAAAATTCTTTTAGTTTCTGTTTTAGCCTGGGAGCTGAAGCCAGCTGACAAAAAGTGATGTCATTCAAGCTGGCCCAGCAGTAATGTTTGATATTAAATTAGGAACTCTCTCAGAGAGAGTCTGTGCATTTTGTATTTTGTCTTTGACCTGGAAACATCCATCATCACCTTTGCATTTGCCTTGTTAATAGTAGGTAACCAGGGTACAGTAAGTAATATCTTTTAGATATAGATAGGAATACAGTAAATATTAATTTACATGTTTTCTTTATTTATGTGATACTGTCTTGCAATGTTGTTTTAAAATATTTCCTGTGATTTTGAACTCTGAAGTAACTGTGTTGATTGAATATGGTCTTGTTCTTTTATTATTAAATGTATTTAAACCCATCTTTGTGGCTGGTTTGTTTAGAGATATTTAAGCTCTTAGAGTATTGGCATATGTATTTGGTGACACTGTACAGGCCACTCCTGAATAGCCTTGCTGTTAGTCAGACTACAATTTGGATAATAGTAACATTACACAGTAGGATTGGTCACCCTTTGGTAAGGGCTTTAAAGTAACTGATAAGGGGTTCTAGTGGCAGTGATAACTACCTTATAGTCTGGGCATAAGGGGGCATAACTAGTAAACCTGTGCCAGCCTTTCCCAGGTGTGTGTTTGTGTACAACTCAAATCTCAAAGTGTGTGTGTGTCTGTGTGTGTTAGTTACTTGGGCAGGGACACGAAGCACTGGTTGGACAGTGAAAGTGTTTGGAGGACTTGGCTTGGGACCCTGGCTAAGGACTCAACTCTATAGCTGTTCCAGTGGGGAGTCTTATTGGGGATCTGGAGAAAGAGGGAGAAATCAGCCCCAGACTGACTGTGAGGTCTGTGTGTTCTAAAGAGAAATTGTACTTTACTGTGTGTGTACTTCTCATCCTCCCATTGTGTACGCCCCTCACTGTTGTCAGTGGTGAGGATTGAGGCTCCTTGATTACTTAGCCACTGCAGTGGTGTTCACAAACATAATTACTTTAAAAGTGTTTTTTTTTTTTTTTGCCAAAATGTGTTTGGCGAATGCAGTTCATGGATTTTGATCCTCGGTGCATTCACTTTCTTCCACTCATAGTGAAAGCGTTTGTGAAACATCTTAATCAGACTAAGCACAGCTGAAATCTGTTTCAAGGGCAAGATGAGAGGGAGGGAAGAGTTTCCGTGTCAGACAGAATATGTGGGAGCACAGTCATTTCTCTTATTTCCTTCATTTTTTTCCCTTTTTATTTGTCTTTCTTGTAACTAGTTCTTTTTTTAAATGTTTTCTATTCTAATTACCTTTTACAGTGGTTTAGAATTTACATTTATATTAAAGGCAATGACTTTGAGATAGTGTATAAAGATCCAAACACACAAAGCACTGCTAGGTGTATAAATGAAGTATTCGACCAAAAAACAAAGGTAAGTATTCCACAAAAAAAGGCCAATACATCAACCATAGGCAAATGAATCTCAACGCCAGTCCATCCAGTTTAAAATGAAGTAAAACAAACTTTAATCTTCCATTGAGCTCAGTTAAACAAGGTAAGCGCTTTCATGGTTGTATCACACCACTTCATCAGACCATAAATGCATTGAATTGTGGTCCCTTATAAATATACTCAACAATTAAATGCAATAAATCTGTACCAATTATTCTATTTAGAATTAAAGCCATACACACCCTTACTGAAATTTCTGATGCATCTTTAAACTATATGTTTAACACGTATCTTGGAATATTATAAAAGCATCAAAAACATGAATATAAAAAATATAAATATATATATATATATATATATATATATATATATATATATATATATCACTTTATTTATTATTCTCACAAAATAAATTTATTTAAAAAGAGCCCTGTTCTTTAAAATAGGCTTCATTGGTATCCTTTCATTGAGGCCTTTGCCTCTGTCGGCCCTTAATCTAACTATCCATCTAGTTTCTGAGGTTTCCGATGTTCATCGTGCATACAGCTGCAGTCATTACAGATGGGTTATCCTGCCGTCAGGCGGGTCCTCGGTCGGCCGAATTCCAAAGTCTAGGTCCGGCGTCGGTTGTCGTCGCTACTTCCCTGACGTCAGTGCGGCAGGGGTATAAAAGAGGCAGCCGACGCCATCTTCTCCAGTCTCGCGATGCCCAAAGCAGAAGCAGTTCGCAAGTGCCGGTCAGCCAGCTCCTGAGATTTACAAAAATATTTCAGCCGAAGTCTTCTTGAAAGCTAAGTACCCCGTTGGGGAAACTTTTCTTGCCTCAGACCGATGTCAGACAAAGTTAACAATTGCATTTCATGTGGGAAGCAAATACTGCATAAGGATTTCCACTCTTTCTGTATACCTTGCTTAGGCCCAGACCACGACGTCTCAGCCTGCCGTTTTTGTGCTAGATTCAACAAGCGCACTGTTAAGCGCCGGGCGGAGTTCGCCCTTCACTATTTTGGTAAAAAATTTAATTATATTATGTCGGATACTCCGACTCCAGTTTTGAGTAAAAGATGCAAAGATGAGGACCGACTTACGAGGTCCGCACCGACTACTGACACCACGCTAAGGCCAACTACCGGTTCTCAGCGAGGCGCCTACGCAGCCCCTAAGTACCGATGACACAACATTACCAGTGTCTTCAGTACCCGAGGTCACAGGCTCCTCTGTTCCCATTCCTACTACAGATACCGACGCCACGCTTGGCGGGTAAACTCAGAGTTTAGACAGGCCTGCCATTTCTCAAGGTGTCTTCAGGCCTTCCTCCTTCTCTATTAAAGCTTTCACTAAATCTAAAGCAGCCATGAAAACCAAAATACAGGGACCTCAGACCCCCTCTCAAGGCCCCATGCCTAAAAAACAGATGCTCAAAATGGCTGAGGATTTGATTACTCTTATCAGGGGTTCTCAACCCCCCTCGGACAAAAGGCCCAGATTAGAGGAAGACTACCCTTCCTCAGATCAAGCCTCTATTACCCTGAACGTTCTGAGGACCAGGACTATGCCTATTCTCCTTTTTGAAGACTCTGATGCAGAGGAGTCTATTCCCTCTGTCTCCCCCCCCTGAGGACTACTCTTTTGGGGAAACCCTACATACATTGAGGGAACACTTTCACTGGGAAGGCCAAGATTACTCCGATTCCAAGAAAAGGCTCAGGGATTTTCTTTTTCTCCCCCAGCATAGGCCCCTGGCTATCCCTCCTGTTTTAGATATATTGGATGATGTGTACACAGAAGCCAGCCTTAATCCAGATTCTTTACCTCCAGCTCCTGTTAAACCAGACAGGTATTACCGGGTTCCTGATTCACACCAGTTCCTATACAAAAGCCGTACTGCTGACCCAGAAACTATTTCACAGGTTCCCAAGGAAATTAAGGCCTCTACTGCTAAAAACCCATTACCTTCAGAGAGAGATTCCAGAGCTTTAGAAAGGTGGGGAAAAAAGGTGTACACCTCGGCCACTTTAACCATGAGGGCATTAAACTGTCAGTTCCATATGTTAAAGTATCAACAGTTTTTGTTATCTCGGTTGAAAAGCAAAATGACACAACCAGAACAAACAGATTTAAAAGAGTTGCAGGATTTGTTGCATGGTGCAGAGCAAGTGGGTAAACATACCTTGCAGTGTGGTTTTGATGTTTTAGAGGCCTCATGTAGAGCTGCTGTTATGGGGTCTGTTATACGTAGACATGCTTGGCTCAAAGAGCAAGCCTTTTTATTTGATCATGTCAAAGCTAAATTATTAGATGCACCTCTTCAAAAAGATGTATTGTTTGGTGTTAAAGCTGAGGAGGTACTAAAGAAAATGGAGGAAAAAGCAAAATCAATGCAAAGAGTGAAAGATTTCCTGCAGGTACAACCTCCACGTTTTAGCAGAAACTGGCCTTCAAAAAATTGGTCCTTTCCAGCCACGGACAGACCTCAAAGGGGCAGATACAGACGCCCAAGGGGTAGAGGGCAACCTCAAGGATCTTTCAGAGCCAGACAGTGGCAAGCACCAACCCCAAGAGGTGGAGAAGATAGATCACAGTCATTCAGAAAGCAGACACAATGACTTCCCCCTTTACCTGCCAAGCAAAGCTTTAATGGCAGCACCTTTGGGCGGAAAACTGGCATTGTTCTCAAAAAATTGGCATATTGTTACAAAAGACAAATGGATTCTGGATATTATAGACAGAGGCTACAGGTTCCACTTTCACACCCTTCCAAAAATGAGAGGCATGCCAAACCTGCCACAAAATCAAAGGGCAGAGGCACAAAAACAAATTTCAGCTCTCATGGACATGAAAGCAATTCGAGGTACCTGCAAAAGAACAAGGTCAAGGGTTTTATTCCAGACTATTCCTGGTACCAAGGAAAGACAAAGATTGGAGACCTATCTTAGACCTATCCATCCTAAACACATATTTACAGGTACCAAAATTCAAGATGCTCACATTACAGCAGCTTCTTCCCATGCTGGGCAAGGAGTCTTGGCTGGTAACATTGGACCTCAAGGAGGCATACCTGCATGTCCCTATCAGACAAGATTGCAGAAGATACCTCAGATTTCTTGCAGGTTCAACCCATTATCAATTCTCTGCATTGCTCTTTGGCTTATCTACTGCGCCCAGAGTGTTTACGAAATGCCTGGCATCAGTAATCGCCTTCTGCAGACTTCAAGGAATACAAATATACCCATATCTGGATGACTGCCTGATCCAAGCAGACCAGCAAGGACATACTTCTGAAACACCTGGCGTTTGTAATAAAACTGTTGAACTTTCTGGGATACACAGTCAACAAAAAGAAATCAAAACTAATACCCTCTCAACAAATAATTTTCCTGGGTGCCAGCTTGAATACAACCACCCAGATGGCCTACCTCACGCCAGACAAACAAGGGCAACTGTCTCAATACTTCAGCAAAATGGCAACCTTCACCAGGCTGACTGCAAGGAAAGTCCTGCAGGCTCTGGGATTCATGGCATCTTGCATCCTACTAATCCCATGTGCAAAGCTGCATATGAGGAAACTTCAATGGTACCTAAAAAACTTATGGTCTCAACACAGCCACAGCTTGGAAACAATTATACCACTCATTCCATGCCTTCAAAAGGAATTTCTGTGGTGGGCTCAAGCATGCCAAAGAAACCTAGGTCTCCCTTTCATCACAACAGACGCCTCAGACTACGTCTGGGGGGCACACATGACAGATCAGTGCATTCAGGGAAAATGGTCCCAAAAAGAGAAGCACCTACACATCAACCAAAAGGAAATGCTAGCCGTGCAAAATGCTATTATGGCCTTCAAAGACCTACTGCATCCAGGCCAGCTATTGATAAGGACAGACAACACCACAGTGATGTGGTACATAAACAAACAGGGGGGAACTCATTCATATACCCCCTGTGCAGGCAAGCCATGACCCTATGGAACACAGCACTGGAATTGCAAATTCAACTACAAGCACAATTCCTGCCAGGGAAGGAAAACACACTGGCAGACAGCCTAAGCAGAAATATGACAGATCCACATGAATGGAAGTTGCATACTCAAGTTTTCACAAAGATAACTCTGGCATGGGGACAGCCAGACATAGATCTCTTTGCTACCCACAGAAATTACCAATTGAAAAAATTTTGTTCAAGGACCTATCATCCACAGGCCTGGAAAGTGGACGCACTTTCTTTCAATTGGACAACGTTGACAGTCTATGCCTTTCCGCCTCTTCCTCTGCTGCCCAAAGTTCTATTAAAAGCCAGAGCAGAGAGGCCGAAAATGATTCTCATTGCTCCAGATTGGCCAAGACAACACTGGTATCCGCTCCTGAAGAGCCTGACACATTCCCCACCATGGATCCTACCTTTAGTCCCTCTTCTGTTGTCCCAGCACAACTTCAAGACTCTTCACAGCCGGCTCAAAACCCTAAATCTAGCCGCATGGAGAATCCCTTTTTTTCCCAACGGACCCTCCTCTCCAAGGAGGTGCAGGATGTCATCTTGGAGGCCAGAAGACCTTCTACTAGAAAAGCCTACTCCGCCAAATGGAAATGATTTTGTGCCTGGAATCAAGAAAAGGGCCAGAATCCTTGGGTAATAAATTTACCTCAAATTTTACAGTACCTAGCTGAGATGTTAAACAGTGGACTTTCCTTCTCCTCCATCAAAATCCACGCTTTAGCCATTTCTGCACAATACAACACAGATCCTCCTTTATTCTCTCATCCTCTCTTAAGACAGTTCCTCAGAGGGGCAAAGAATATAAAACCCCCAAGGAAACCACCAGTCCCTGCTTGGGACCTCAACTTCGTATTGGAAAAGCTGACCCTTCCTCCCTTCGAGCCAGCTGCTTCAACAGAACTACAATACTTGTCATGGAAAACAGCCTTCCTTCTGGCTATCACCTTAGCATGCAGAGTTTCGGAGCTACAGGCCCTCATGGCTGTGCAACCTTTCATCATTTTCCATCAGGACAGAGTTTCCTTACGAACCAACCCTACCTTTATGCCAAAGGTAGTATCCAGTGTAGCTTTGAATTAGACTATCCACTTACCTACCTTTTATCCTAATCCACAAAACAAAGGGGAAAGACTACTGCATTCCTTGAACATTCACAGACAACTTTGTTATTATTTGGACAGGACAAAGCCATTCAGGAAATCCGAGCAACTCTTTGTATCCTATGCTACAGGTGCTCAAGGAAAGGCCATTTCCAAACAGACAATCTCAAAATGGATAGCCCACTGCATATGCTTTTGTTACTCATTTCATGGAAAAACTGTGCCTTCAAGCATCAGATCCCACTCCACCAGGGCCACAGCTACCTCTGCAGCTTTCCTCAGGAGGGTTCCTACCAAGGACATTTTGGAAGCAGCCACTTGGAGTTCAGTGCACACTTTCTCCAAACACTATTACCTTCCACTTTACTCTAAATCTAGATCGCGATTTGCAACAGCTGTCTTGCAGGGCATCCTTGCTCCTCCTAGTTCCACTTAGTGCCTGCCACCCTTACTTAGCTTTGGGATTCTTCCCATCTGTAATGACTGCAGCTGTATGCACGATGAACATAGTACAGTTTTGTACCTACCATAAATGTAGATGTTAGAGTGCTCATACAGCTGCAGTCCCGGTTACCCTCCCTCCGTCCCCTCTTAGGACAGGCCTTATGACAAACACCTTCTCATACAACCTATTTGGGGTATTCTTTTATGGTGTATTTGCTTGCAACTACTGTTTTTTGATTATTCTATACTGCATGATTACATAAGTTTGTTTTGCCTTCCTTCCGGGGGCACCTGACATCTGGGGCAAGAAAAACTCAAGAAGATGGCGTCGGCTGCCTCTTATACCCCTGCCGCACTGACGTCAGGGAAGAAGCGACGACAACCGATGCCGGACCTAGACTTTGGAATTCGGCCGACCGAGGACCCGTCTGACGGCAGGATAACCCATCTGTAATGACTGCAGCTGTATGAGCACTCGAACATCTACATTTATAGTAGGTACAAAACTGTACTTTTTATTTATCAAATCACCTCCTCTTTCATTTGATAGTTCATATAAAACCTGTTCCATGATTTGAAACTTAAAAGAATGTGTCTGCCCGTATTCAACTACATGTTTTGCTAGGGCATTCGTCAGTGTGCCCTTCATTACATGTAACAAGTGCTCACGGATACGAAATCTAAGTTCCCTATTCGTTTTTCCCACATAGAAGGATAAACATATTTGACAGACAGCTAAATATGCAACGTCTTTACTGTTACAATTAGCTTTCACTTTAAATATATATGTATACTGTGTGTCTGGATGCACAAATTTGTTATTCTGTTCAATAAATTGACATTGATTACACTTGGTACATGGTGATGTACCTGTCAAATTTACATTATTTTCTGTTGATTCATGTTTATAACAAAGCATCCTCTTCAATGATTTTTTGTTTCTAAACATAAATGTTGGTGTTTCACCTATTAACGGTCTTATTTCTGGATTTTGGGTCAATACTGACCAATATTTCTTAACTGTATCACTAACTAAATTACTATTGGTGGCATAATATGTTGGTACCCTTACTGCTTTATTGACCTTATCATTTTTGCCTTTCTGTTTAACTCTATCTGAATAGTAGGGTTTGCCAATGTCATTTCTATGTGTAATACTTTCCTTAATAATATTATTCATCCTTATTGATTCATAGCCTCTGTCATTTAGTATTTCCTTTAAACCTTTTATTTCCATTTCAAAACTTTCCTGCTCTGCTGTCAACCTTGATGTTCTAAGGGCTTGCCCTTCACAATATTATCAAAAATGTATCGTGGATGCGTACTAGTTCTGTGAAGAAGTGTATTGCTATGACGATCTTTCCTATGAATGTTCGTAATAAATTGACCTCTTTCTTTTTGCTCTGTACTAACATCTAAAAACTGTATAGATAATGTTGAGTATTGCATTTCAAATTTCAAAACATTTGTGTTGCTGTTTAACTGTGAATGGCATAATTCCAGTTGTTCTTGGTCCCCCTTCCACAACAGGAAAACATCATCTACAAATCGTCTATAAAAGATGATCTGGCTCCATTTTCCTGATATGGTATGTTGTTTCTCCCATGTGGCCATCACTAAGTTCGCATAAGTACTTGCACTTGGTGTGCCCATTGCCACTCCTTCCTTCTGTAAGTACATTTTATGATCAAATAACATGACATTGTTTCAACACTAGTTCCATCAACATGCAAATAAGATCTGCCTTTGCATGATTGCATGTGCCTTCATTCAACATATATTCCCTTAACATATCCACATCTATGTTATTCGGTATGGATGTAAATAGTGTATAAAGAAACCTGCTCATAAAATTGGAAATTCAGGTAAAACAAAGTTGAAGCTGAAAAGATAGAAAGATACATAATATAGTCATATTTTAATTAGCTTTATTGATTCTTCTTCTAACTATATTTTACAGTGGTTTACAATTTTCACATATATTAAAGACTGTGACTTTGAGATTGCATCTAAAGAAACATGCTTGCAGTATTGGAATGCAGGCAAACTTAAAAAAATTGAAGTTACAAAGATAATTACAGATGTAGCAGCATACACTTAACTCAAAAAAGTGTGGGACATTAGCTTGTTTAGCAAAATGTTTCTCATTTTCCTTTCATAGTATCAACATTTTTGCAGTCATATGTGGTGACCCCCTAACCGGGAAAAGCCGAAAGAAGAAGCTCCTCTTGGTTTACTGGCAAATGTTGTGACAAGTGTGTATAAGAAGGGAGCTGCAGCTTCTGTGGGAGGAGCCCATTGGTTTTCTAGTATTCAGAAACATGGTTTGCCTCTGCTTACTGCTAATATATATGATGTGTGTGTATATTCAGTCCACTGTACAATTTTGCATTTAAATTGTTCTGTGCAAAATGGGGAAACAGTATAAAAAGAAGAAGAAAAAGGGCAATACCAGTAACACCTTGTCAAATTAGGCACTATACCTGATCTTTGGCTAATGGAATACATGGATTTTTATAGTTTGACTTTTACCATAAAAGAAGTTAGCAAAACTTTTAAGAGGAAATGTAAAAATTACATGCTGAAATTCAAAGTGCAATTCTTACAAAGTTAGAAACACAAAAACAATGTTTAGTTTTCGTAGGGAACTTAAGATATGGGTTTGCATTGTTTACAATTAATGTGAAGTAAAAATGACACTAAGGGTGGGAATATATGTGATGTAAGAAAGTGGGTATTACTTTGGCCAGCCTATATTTGGTACACATTTCTAACACTGGGATTGTCCATAGTGTGGCTTCTCCTGCATCCTAGTACATCCTCTTTTGCTACCCCTTAACATAGCTTATACAGGAATGTGTACAGTGAGTGTGCCTCCCAACGTCTTTGCTTCTTAAGGTACATTCTCAACAAAAGAGAGGGTAGCTATAAAGAATTTTCTTCATGCCACATATATTTGCATTTCCAAGTACCAAAAATGTAGATGACATTCATTTTCTAAACTTTGCAGCTACTCCATGATGTAACCACTCGGGGAGAAACCAAAATGGTTCACCAAGTAATACTGCTTAAATTGTTTGCAATGCAAATGTTAATTTGATACACAACTTTATATTTGTACCCTTCTGCATTGCACTGTCTTATTCCATATGTTTCTCATGTTGTTGCATTGTCTTTTTTTTTTTTTTTTTTTTTTTTTTTTTATGTAGTTCTGTAATTCTGGTCTACTTTCACTTTGTGCTCACTCTTATATGAAATATTGGATAGTGAATCATTTCATGTACAAAAACTAATCTTAGTCAGTCAGTTAATAAACACACACAGGCTTGAGAAATTGGGGAAACGAAAGGTGATGAGTAAGCCATAGTTTTTCTGCTAGAAAAAAATGACAAAAAGGCCATAAGAGATAAGGGTATAGGTCGGAGATGTTTTTTCCACAGATTCAAGGCACAGTCATATAGTAATTTAGATGTAAGACGAGTTATGAATTTTGAAAGCATTTAACCATTGTACTGAACATGAAGATAGTTTTGGTAGTAGTCGGGAAGCATGACTGTATTTCCAGGTAGCAGAAGAATGGGTTTGTAGGTTCGTACTAAGTAAGCAGGGTGAGCAATCACATAGAACCTAGCCATGCAACTCTTAGAGATTAGTGGGTAGATTTGTCACCCCACTCACTGAAGGGCATATTGCTTATCCAAGGAGTAAATTTGTAGGGACTCCTCCATTTGTCAAGGCAGAACATGAAAGAGTCCACTGTTTGACATGCAGGATCATAGGTAGGAGATCATGTTAGCTGTGCATGCACTTTTTTGGAGTAGTTTATTTTGTGTAATGAGCTATGCAAAAACTTAAATAAAAAAATACCCTGACATATTTACCCTGGAGCTGGATGAGGACTGTTATTGGAGGGGAGGGAACTGCATTCTGAAAGCAGTTGTACAGCTATAAAAGTCCTGGCTACACCTATGGTTGTAGCACTGAATATGATTTTATACAAACATGACAACAAACGGTCATGTTAGATGCACCCAACCAAGAGTAATAGAATTGGGTTATCCTGATGTGTGTGTGCGTGTGTGTGTGTGTGTGTGTGTGTATGTATGTATGTGTGTGTGTGTGTGTGTGTGTGTGTGTGTGTGTGTGTGTGTGTGTGTGTGTATATATATATATATATATATATATCATTTTTTTATTTATCCTTTTGATGACCAGGTTAATCCGACTAGGCTAGTAGACTCCCTTCAGTGAAGACCAAATGTGGTATTTATACTACTAGATGAAATTTAGCTAGGGCTTCATAGAAATTCCCCGACCCTTTTGGATAGGTGCAGTGGGATTTTTTTAAATCCACCTAAGCTACCACTAACTCTAGCAGATGGGGCCTTGGTTTAACATCTCATCCAAAGGATGGCACACTTAAGAGTGGAGCACCCCCCTTATGCTGCTCTACAGCATTGGCAATTGATTTACCTGGTGTGGAAATTGAACCCAAAACCTTCTGCACCAAAGGCGTGTGTTCTACCCGTTGGGCCACTGACACGTGTGTGCATATATATATATGGCAGGCAGTAATTGCATCGACTGTCATTAGAGTCATCCTCTGTTTGCCTGACTAAACAGATGGTCGAAAGGTGTTCTACACTGATGAATTACCAGGGTTAGGGAATGTGCCCTTCACTTGTTCAACGATCTCTGCATCAGAATGTACATTTAGCAGGGAGGAATGTGGGTGCAGTGCTTGTCTCCCCAACATAAAATATTGTGTGGTTTTCTTTTTTGACCCTTTATAGAGCAGTATTAAATATTTCAATATTTAGTTGTCAGTCATTGGTGAAACTGGTGGAAAGACAAGTTGCTTTTGTGATGGAAGATTATGCTTCTGTATGTCTGTGTGTGCGCACATATGTTTGTGTGTGTGTGTGTGTGTGTGTGTGTGTGTGTGTATATATATATATATATATATATATATATATATATATATATATATATATATATATGTATATGTATGTATGTATGTAGATGTATCTCCACTGAGAGGTAAATGAAATATGTTTTGCAGTAGATGGGAACAAGTTTTATAAGAAGTGACAGAGTCACAAAATGATTTTTCTAATCCTGCAGAGCAAGAACTTTCATTTTTCACTAAAGCAGACTCTGGCATATATTCAGTGTATCCACTTTTAGTTTGAATAACATTTTCATGTTAACTTCTGCATTCACAGAAAAGAAGTTCTGTACTGAATAGGCATTCGCAAAGGTTATGTATCTTTTTATGAATGGATTTCCTTGAGTGGCTTTCTGCTGTAGTTCTGAGGAGAGTTTGTCTGTTTTTTAGGTCCTCTTTTTGTGCCAACCATGTGGCCAATTGATGTCACTATTTCCATACATTTCCGAAGACATTTGTGGCACAGCCATCATCCAGATATCAGTGTATTTATTTATGCTTGTGCAGCATTCCCTTGGTATGTCCTTTAAACATTTGGGTGAGGGGTTTGTAACGGGTCGGGTGAAGTGTATGATCATTACCTCTTTCTAGGACTGATGTAAGAACTTGAGCAGCTCCATCTTCCCACCAAGGCAGATGGTTTCTATTAAGTTTTCTGGTCTCTCCACTGGTGATTACATTAACATCCTTCTTGAAAGACATGAGCAGGGCAAGTCTTTGCTTCTCTGCCTTCTGTGTCACATTCGTCTAGTACCTGGGTTGCAAACTGAAATTGGATTGACTGTGTTGTAATGAAAGCCCCATCCATCTGTAACACAGTGCCCCTTATTGATACAGTGATTCTGTGATATTTATGTAAAATGGTAGTGAAGGTTTTGCTAAAAACTTGTAGGTTTATAGCTTAGGTGTTTTATTTAACGATCATGTGTAACTACTACTTGCATTTATCTGCATCTTTCTCTTTCTTCTGCAGTGACAGGGATGTCTTCCTACTTTGCAGTTTATTGTTTCATTTTGCTGTTATTTCTTGCTGTCAAACTTTGGCTTTCCCTTGACTTATAAGGTCAGTGCTTCATGTATTCGCATCATCATACTTGTCACTTTGGTTATGCAAAGTTTGATCTTTCCTGCACTTCCTGTACTAATAGGTTGGGTCTCTTTCCTCTTTTTTTTTTTTTTTTTTTTTTTTTAAATATGTTAATGCTTCACCCAGGCTTAGTGCTCTATGTCCATTTATTCATGGAATAGGTTTTGCATCAGCATGCAATTTCTGGACAAAATGAATTATAAACAGTGAAATTCTAACATTTAGCATTGGAGTCCAACTGGAATCCTCAGTGATTTACTACAAATTTGAAAGTTTTATGAGGGATGGACAGTGTAAATAGGTTCATAGGTGTGTACTAGGCTAATGGCCCTGGGGCCTTTATAAGCCTAGCCATAGGATTACCCTGGCATCGTACCACCCAACCTTAGTTCCCAGTGCCTCTGTCGAGTAAAGCCACTGCAGTTATCCCCGGGGTGAATTTTTTTTATTTCCCATCCACTCTTCAGGACTTCTCTAGAAGAGGGTCAGCGAGGTGCTCTGCTTGACATGTATGGGAAGTCTATTCCATAGCATGGGCAGTCTCTGGGTTATGAACCTTTCCCTCCAGTATGTTCGGTTGATTGTGGTAATGAGGTTGAGGTCTGTGGAGTGTGTGGTGTGGAGGGATTGGGATTTCTTTAGATGTAGCATTTCTAACAGAGCTGGGTTAGACATGGCTTTGTAAGTCAAGCAGAGGTAGGTGGTATGAGACAGAGAATAGTTGGAGTTTTTTAGTCTGTCCATATAGGATAAAGTGTTTAAGGCCTAGGATCCTCTTTGTGAGGTACTTTTGCAGCCTCTCCAATTGTTGCAGGTGTCTAGTGAGGTACATGCCAAATGGGGCATTGCACTCGATGATTGACTTAATGAGGGAAGAGTAGAGGGAGACAATGACCTCTTTCTTCCCAGATGGAAAACCTTTAGTAATGAGATGTGCCACATAGAAGGACTTTCTGACCACAATGGCAGTGTGGTGATCAAAAGAGAGGTTGCTGGCAACCTGTGTTCCCAGATCTCTTATAACGCCTTCTGTGTTCAGTGGACAACCAACGATGTGGTAATTCATGGGAACTGGGTTTTTCCCAGAGGGGATAATGACACATTTTTTGATATTGAGCTTAAGACCATGTTTCTGGCACCAATCATTGGTCTCAGTGAGGCCATTGTTTAGGATGTCAACATCACTTGGGGAGTTAATAATAGCTCCCAACTTGCAATCATCTGCAAACTTTGTCAGCCAGAGTCCCTTCGTGTTGGCCTGGACTTCAGAGAAGTAAATACCAAACGAGGGAGGACCCAGGGCCGAACCCTGTGGGACTCCACTCATGACTAGTTGGCAGTCTGACTTGGAGTCAGCTACTTTCACACTGTGAGTTCTATCTGTGAGCGAGTTTGCAACCCACCTAGTGATATAGGGGTTGATGCCTAGCTTAGTGAGTTTTTCTATGATCCCTGAGTGGGGAGTGGTATCAAATGCCTTGGCCATATCAAGGTAGGCTGTATGAACAACCTTGCCTTCATCCACAGCTCTGGTGACTGATGCATAGAAGTCGACCAAGTTGAGGAAGCTTGATCTACCCTTCACAAAACCAAACTGTGTGGGATCCAGAGTTTGGAAAGTCCCTATATCCTTGTTTATTAAGTCCATGATGATGCATTCCATAGCTTTGCATATCAGACTCGTCAGGTTAATGGGGCGATAGTTCCCAGGTCTGTAGTCACTCCTCCTTTGTGGAGAGGGATGACTGTAGCAGTGTGCCATTCGGTAGGGACAAAGCCTGAGGTGAGGCTGTGACTGAGCAGGGCACACAGGTAAGGTGCCAGTTCACTCTGTAGTTCATGTAGAACACAGCCAGGGATATTGTTAGGTCCCATAGAAGCTGTATTATTGGCCTTGAACAGTGGTGTTTTAACCTGTGCGAGTAATACTGGGTGCCTGGCAATCTACTGGTATTTTGATTAGTCCTTTCGGGAGGGGGTAAGGTTGGCACTGAATCTGTCAGCCAGTATATTGGCAATATCTGTTGTCTCGATATAGGAGGTACCATTGTGCAGTAGCTCAGAGCAAATCTGGGTATTGCTGTGGCGATTCTTTATATAACTATAGAAGGCCTTGTGGTTGTCTTTACTATCTGCTGCAATACTGTTTTCATAGCTAGCTTTAGAGGATTTGATGAGGGATCTCAACTTTTTGTTGAGGCTGATAAGGGAGTTTTTCCAGTCTTGAGACTTCACCTCATTCCGCATCAGTTTCCTCCTTCTGTTGTTGAGTTTGTTTATGGTAGGGGACCACCAGATTGGCTTCATTTTTTTGGAGGAGAGCATCTTGGTTCTGTTGGGTATGGTGAGTTCCATGCATTTGTGTACTTGTACAGTGCATGATTTGGTGGTCATGCAACTATTCTCCATTTGCATGGGTGCCATGAAGTTAGCCACCTCTGTTTTTAGGAGCCCAAAGTTAGCTTTGGAGAAGTTCTTCATGGTGGTTACCTTTCTGGGGGTGTGGGGGTGGGAGGGATGTGGATTTCCAAGGTGATTAGTTTGTGGTCTAATCTAACCAGGGAGGAGTTGACTATTGGTGTAGAGCAGTGGGCGCCCATGTTAGTAATGACCAGGTCAGGGATGTTTCTATCTCTAGTGAGGATAAGAACGAGCTGGTCCAGGGCATTGGAATTAATGAATTCCAGGAAATTTTGGGCAAGTTTATTGGTACATGAGTAATTTTCCAGTTAATGGAGGGGTAGTTGAAGTCTGCCCAGTGTGAGAGTGTTAGGTTGGACCCTAATATTCTCCAGGGAGCTTAGTAATGTGGAGTGCGAGTCTTGGGACATTGTTGGGGATCTATAGTAGGCTAAACCTGAATTGCTGTCTTACCCAATGTTAACTGCACCTGAAGTATCTCTGATGCTTTGTGTTGAGCTACCAGTTTGGAGGTGTGCATCCTTTATGAATATGGAAACACCACTCCCTTTGGAGCTTCGGTCCACTTTCTGGGGCTGAAAGGTGTGGAAGGAGTTATAGCCTGGTAGTGCAGGATGCTTTCTGCTGCCTTGAACCAGGTCTCTGCTACAGCACAAATGTCAGTGTTCTCCATTTTAAGGAGTGCTTTGAGCTGGTGCATTTTGAGATTTAGACTTCTAGCAGTGAGCAGCATGACCCTCAGATTTCATTTATTTGTAGCTGTTACAGTGGTAATTTGGTCTTTGAACACTGCCTAAAAAAGGCACTATAGGGGTGGCAAGAGTGTTGGCCTGTATCCGGAAGCCCAGGGGTGACAGATGCAGGCCATCTCTGGCAAAGCATTGAGGTCTGTCAATCATGTCATCCCAGGCAGACAGATGCTGGATCCCCTTAGAATGACACCAGAAACTTAGCCAGTTGTTGAAATCGATAATTTTCTGCTTGCACCGTGGTATAATTCTGGGTGATGGTAGGATGTTGCTCAGGGCTAGGGTCATACCCGCCTGGGCTACATAATCTGAGAACTCCTCCATGTCTCTCTTCATGTAGTCCAGGGAGGTACATCTCAGATCATTCACACCCACATGTACAATGACAGAGTCGTCGTTGAGGGGCCAGAGTGCATACTTTGTGGCGGATCCTGGCACCTGACGGGCAGCTGACCATTACGTTCTTCTTATTCAACCTAGTGAGTGGGATATCAGTGTGCCTCAGTATCGAGTCACCTAAGACTAGTGTGTTGGGCATGCTGTTCACCTTAGGGGCTTTGGTTGAGTGCAGACTGTTTAGGAGAGTTGTGTGTCTCGTGATTAGTGTTGTGTTGCAGTGGTCAGGTGTGTTTCCGTCTTGGAGGTGTCTGCTGTTTGGGTTGATTTTTATTGAGAGCCTGCGCGAAGGTGGGTGTGTGGTTTGTGTTTTTATGTGAAGGCAGTGCTGGTGTGTGTTCTGGAGGACTATGTGTTCCATGTGGTGTGGTGCAAGTGTTGACCTTCTCCTCTTGACCAGCTATTCTGGTCTTGGCTGGAGAGTGTATGGCTTCCAATTTGGATATATAAGTACATATATTGCAAGTCTGAGTGTTGGCAGGTAAGAGGAGAGGGTTGTCGGTGTACATGAGGCAGTTGCTACATTGCCTCAGGATGCCCATGTTCACCAAGTTAATAGGAGAAAGCGCAGGGAGCTGACCTTTAGACATGTCTGGAGGGGTGGGCATTAATAATAAGTACTGGAGCTTTTTCCTTGTAGAACGTTTAGTGCTGATAGCACTTTTGTGTGCTACAATAATTGCTGCAAGAAGTCTGGTAAAGTGCTAGACTAATAAGCTAGTAAAAGTCCAGGAGAGGAGAGAACTAGCACATCTAAGGGAAAATTGAAGAGCAGACTTTGGCACTGCTCAGAAGCTTACAAACAGTCCTGGATACAGCAAGTCTGTATCTGGACTAGACTAGTTACAGCAAAGGTGGGAAACAAGCACAAATGCGGGCTTTTAAACCAGAAAGTTGAAAGAGATGGAAAAAACTGCCCAAATGGCCAATAAACTACAATTTCCGGGCCAGAAACCACTCCTCTTGTGGTAGGTAGGCTACCTAGTGCTTTCCACTCCCACTGATAAGCTAGAAGGCTTCTTTCCAACACAGAAAGGCTTGGGGAGCTCAGAAGCTTACAAACAGTCCTGCATATGGACTGGACTAGTTACAGGAAAGACAGGAAACAAGATTAGAATTTTTTTTTGCAGAAAAGCAGCTAAAATAGCACTAAAACAATTCAAGTGCAGTGCAAGCTAGCGCACTTGAGGTTGTAGCAATATTAGAGCAAATACAGTTTAAATAAATGCAATTTATTCAAACTGTATTCTGAACTGAATCCAGTTATTGTTTTATTCAACAATGAACAGTTAAAAAGTGCCAGAAAATATACACATCAGCTGAGAAGCACACTCAGTCAGAACACAAGGAGATTCTAGCATTTTTTTTTTACTAAAGTGGAAGGGGAGAAAGCAGGAACAGAAGATAATTCAAGGTTAAGAACCATGGTTAAAAACATGCTGCTTTTAAATTGAGATCTCCAGCGTGCTTCTTTCTTTTTTTTTTTTGTGTTTGCTTTCTTCTGCTGTATGTTTATAGGAATGGCCAGCTGTTCTCTGGGCATTCCATGTGGTGTTGTAGTAAGCTATCCCACTTTTGTGAGTAATGTGTTAGTCTGCCTCTAGGTTTGGTAGTCCTCACTGAACAACCTTAGGGTATTTGCTAATATCTTATGGTAGTCTTTCCATCCCCAGGTCGTGAGCGTTTGTCTTGTGCTGTTCCCCTATGCTTATTATCTATTTTAAACCTGAGAACTAACAGCTGCTGATTGGAACTGAAGAGTTCTTGATATTTGCTCTGAGCGCTGCTAGGATCCTTAACTACACCATATTACCTGTACAACGTACCTCCTTGATAACGCAGTGCTGTCCAACTGCTACACGGAGGTTTATTGCCTATATTATCTGTCTCCTCGGCGCTATATAGTTTCACCGCTATATTAGGTCTAAGGCTCTAGATATCCTCTGAAGACACACTGAGATAAGCAAACGTCAGCAAACAGTGAGGTATCGCTAATGTTTAGGTAGCGCCATTAATTAAACTTTATTCAGTGCGCAACATAACTCAGAGCCTCCCCTTTTTAATGTAGTGATACATTGTGCTCAATTTTGCCTCAGGACTTACTGTGACCTAGATATTATGCTAGTCTGGACCAGTGCTGGGACAGAAAGTGATTATAGCCTACCTGCGCATAACCCAACTCTAGCGTTACATCTAGAGAAGTGGGATGAGCTTGCGGCTCTTGTGTAGGTAGTAATTCACTTAGTCACTGCTAGCTGTTAGATTTTGTTTTATCTTTGACTCATTAAGTTAGTTAATGCATAATAATTGTCAGGCCATCAGGAAATCCAGATAACCTGAGTATTTACGGCCTATTTCTGTGCTATTGTGGTAGAAACAAAGGTACTAGTCTGAGTGTTGACTCAAACTTGGTTTCACTTCGTTCGTATGTTACAAAGTACTTCTACGCCCTTGTGGCTCTGCTTTATTAATTAAGACCTAGCTTAACATAGCTGTAATGTTTTTAAAAGCTGTATAAATTGACTGTTTTAAAACTGCTGCTGTAAGGTTTTTAAAAGCATTCTAGATAGACTGTCTTAAAACTGCTTTAAACGTTTCTCTACTGTGCTACGGTATTCTGTGCTACTGTTAGATAAACACTTGTGTACCATAGTAAGCCATGTTATCTGTCTGTAACCTTAGAAATGATTGTCTATAACTGTTCGTATGCACTTTAATACTGTGTTCACTACCCTATTTCTAGTTAAAAGACTGATGTTAAGTTGTCAATCTCGCCTTCATTCTTGCTTGATGGGTTCGGAGCCGATCCTCGGCTCCGACTCGGCACTTGCTTTAGCTCGAGAACTCCTTTTACCAGCTCGAGGCAGCCCCATATCCCATGATGCAAGGCAGTAAGTACCCAGATCTCGTTTGCCGCTTCGCTTGGGAGGTCTTCTTTTTACCAGCTCCTGGTAAGTTGTTCACTTTTGTGAGTTTTAAGCCCCTTTTTAGTAAAAAACCTTGTATTGATAGTTTTAAACTTATATTATTCCCTTTCTGACAGAAATTTCCTGTCTCCTTTATTTTTTGTTAGTGTATCTTAAAACCCTTCCCATCCCCCTGTTAGGGTGTGTGTATTGGTTTTGTAGAATACCTTTTGGTATTTATTTAAGTTAATTTTTGACTGGGGTGTGTGTGTGTGTGTGTGTTTTTCGGCACCATGTCAAAGGAGAGGGTCTCAGGTTTTAAGAAGTGTGACTCGTGCTGTCAGAAGATGTCTCTGACAGACGGTCACACTTCTTGCCTGTATTGTCTGGGCCCTCTTCACCTGCAGGACTCCTGTGCTATTTGTCACTCCTTCAGCCAGAGAGTCCTGCAGGAGAGACATAACAAACTGGTTCTTAGGGGCCTTCTTAAGCCGGAGGGCTCTCCGGCTAAGTCGGCTCCATCAAAACCAGCAAGAGTTTCCAAGGCCCAGGCTTCTGTTCCTAAGCCTGCGGCCTCGGCTCCAACTCGTACTGAGTCGAGATCGGCTCCGGCTGGAGCCGATTCTGGCTTTAAGCGCCGGCACCGATGGCTATCGGTGCGAACCTATTTTGACCACTTCGATGTCGGCTCCGATCGGCTCCGACACCCATGTGGCACAGGCATCGGTGTCGGCTCCGATCGGCTCCGACACCGTTACTTTGGTGGCTGTATCGGCTCCGGCTGGAGCCGATACATCGAGGCTTCCTGTCGGCTCCGAGAAGTCGGCTCCGACAGGATCTATAGTATCGGGTCCGGCGGCTCATTCCAGGAAGAGGTCGAGGTCTCCTTCCTTGGGGCCGATACTGTCGGCTCCGGTTCCGCCTCTTCTAGCGAACCGGAGCCATCGGAGCCGATCTTCAAGGTCATCCAGGTTGTCAGATCATGACCTAGAGAGAGTGGTCAGTAGATTACTCAAGTCACAGGTACTGGCCCAAATGTTACACAGTCCGTCTCAACAGACGACTGTGGGTCCACACCCAGTTACAGTTCCTCCTTCAACTCTACCCCAGAGCTTGGAGTTGGAGTCTTCGGGAATGGTTACTGCTACGGCTGGAGGACGGATACCCCTTCTGTTCCTTCAGCCTCTACTCTTATCTCCTCTTCCTTAGAGGGATTTGGTGGTCGGGCTTCCATGGTCTCCTCCGAGGGGTGAGTGGCATCGGACCCTTGTCCGAGCCCGCTCTTCCCCTTGGAGCCTCGGCCTTGGTTAGCTCGGCTCCTACATCTGCCTCGGAGACTTCCCTTCGGTGGTCCCTGGAGTTCCTAGCTCTTGAGCGGGTTCTCTCGGAACTGCCTGGGAGGGGAGCATTCGAGGTGATGAAGAGTGTACTGGCCACTGGTATCAGTCAGCAGTCTGTTCCCGTAGCTCCTCCCTCTATTGTACCTGTTGACATCTCTGCCACTTCTCTTGCTACAGGACCCAGAGATCCTCCGCCCCAGGTCTCCCCATTGAGAATTTCGCCCTCTTCCGATGATACTCCGGTTGGTTCGGGAGATCCTCCTAGGAAGAGGACTTGTAAGAGGAAGCATGTAGACTCCCCGAGTCTGTCACTTGGATACTGACTTTGATGAGTCAGAGGGATCCCCTAGATCCCCTCTGAGGATGTCTCCTTCTCAGACATCCTAGAACTTCTGAAACAGAGGGAAACTGGCCCACCAACAATCCCTCTGAGGATGAGTCAGTATACCTAGAGGCGTTTGGATCTCGGCCCTCCACCTCCTGGGTGTCTCCGCCTTCGACCCCTTATGCAGGTTATTGCACGAAGGCGTGGGCAGCTCCTGACTCTGTAGAGCCAGTCCCTAGGAGGCCTTCTAAATTTATCACTGCCCCTAGTGACAAACAATTCCTTACCAAGGGTGTCCCCGCTGATGCCATGGTGGTGGCTGCGGCCACCAAAAAGGAACTTGCAGATCCTTCCGTGCCCGTCCATCCTCCTAATAAGGACTCTAGGACCATGGATAGGTACAGTAAGCGGATGTTTTCCTCAGCGACCTTTGCTATGCGTTCGCTGAATTACCTATGTCACTTCACCAGACTCCAAAGAGATATCCTCAAGGAGCTGGGAGAAGTAGTTCAGGATCCTACAGCTGCAGGGGCTCAAGAAAAGATTGCTTCGCAGCTAGGAACCCTCAATTCCATTGCTAACTCCTCCATGCGGCTAATATCTTATGCTGCGGATGGAGCGAGTAGAGCCGCAGGCACAGGTGTGGCTCTTAGACGCCAAGCCTGGATGCGGCTATGTGATTTTGCGGATCCCTTTAAGGCGTCCTTCACAAATTCTCCCTTTGATGGGTCAGCTTTGTTTGGCCCTCAGGTGAAGGAAACCTTGACCAGGTGTGAGCAGGACGGCAAGACTCTTTCTGCTGTTGGAGTCCGTTTTCCACCCCTTCTAGGCCTTATCCCAAAGGACAGAAGGGTGGGAAGATGTGGTTGCGTAAATCCCAAGGAGTCACGCCCGGATTCACGTGGTCAGTTTACCCCTAGAGGCAGAGGGGTAACAACAACAGCGCGCTCTAGAGGCAGAGGGGTCCAAGAACCAGGGAAACAGGGAGCCTCTCTCTGATAAGCCCTTTCAGCATCCCTGAGGTGTTGCCCGGCTGTCCCTCCTTGGAGGCAGTCGGGAAGATTATCACTGTACCCAGAAGCCTGGCATTCCCTCACTCAAGACAGATGGGTACAGTCGATCATATCCAAGGGTTACATAATTCCTTTCGAGGAAAGTCCTTCCCCTCAGGTTCCCTTCCAGATGTACCACCGGTCTAAGGGAAATTGCAGAGTTAGAAATCGAAAACTACTGCAAAAAGAGCCATTCAGCCAGTTATAATAGACCATTCAGAGCCGGAATCTACTCAAGATTCTTTTGGTCCCCAAAAGACGGGAGACTGGAGACCAATATTGGATCTCAGCAGACTCAACAAGTCTGTCAGGAAGACAAGATTCGAATGGTCACTCTTCAGTCAATTCTGCCCTTCTTACAGAAGGACAACTGGATGTGCTCAATAGATCTTCAGGATGCGTACTATCACATCAAAATTCACAGACGCTCCAGGAGATTTCTCCGCTTTCGGCTGGGGTCCAGTCACTTCCAGTTCAGAGCCCTGCCCTTTGGTCTCACTACAGCCCCCAGAGTGTTCACCAAATGCATGGCAGTGGTCACGGCTCACCTGAGACGTCAAGGATTCCAGGTGTTTCCGTATCTCGACGACTGGCTCCTGTCAGCCACCACCAGGCATCAGCTTATACAAGCCAGGGATTACACAATAGACCTTTGTTCTCATTTAGGCATCTCAATCAACTTCAAAAGTCATCCTTATCGCACTGCCAGTCTATTACCTACATAGGCGCAAACTTAAACACTGTTAGGATGTCAGCTACCCTTACAGAACAAAGAGTTTCAGACATTCAGACTCATGTCAGGATCATTCTGGCCAGCAAGAAAGTACAGGCCAGAATGGTTCTAAAGGTATTAGGTCTCATGGCTGCGGCCATTACTCTTCTTCCCTGGCTCGATTCTACATGCCTCCTTCAGTGGATGCTGTTCACACAGTGGTCATACCAGCAACTCCCAATGCGTCACCAGATTCTGGTGACACAGACATGCAAACAACATCTTGCTTGGTGGATCACATCGTCTCAGGTTCACCAAGGCAGGTGCTTTGTACCCCGTCCCGATAGCCACTGTCACCACGGATGCCTCCCTGATCGGGTGGGGGTCATTATCAGGGCAGGATGGTTCATGGGTCGTGGCAACCGTTCGAGTACCATCTGCACATAAATGTCCTGGAGATGAGAGCAGTGCTTTTAACGTTGCAAGCCCTCAACGACTTTCTTCCCGTAGGGACAATTGCAGTCCACACAGACAACATGTCTGTAGTTTGGTATATCAACAAACAGGGCGGAACCAAGTCCTACCCCTTGTGTCGAAGCGCTCAGACTTTGGCAATGGGCGATCTCCTCTCATCGGTTTCTGGTAGCAACGCATATCCCTGGGAAAACCAACATTATAGCGGACAGATTGAGCAGAGCTATCCTCATGCCTCACGAGTGGTCTCTCAAGCAATCTATAGCGGAAGAGATTTTTCTGGAATGGGGTCGTCCATGTTGCGATCTTTTTGCTACTCCCAAAACAGCAAATGTCCAGACTTCTTCAGCCTCTTCCCTCTATCAGGCCATCCCCCCAGAGACGCTCTGACCCAGGATTGGCCCCAGGGACTTCTTTATGCCTTCCCTCCATTTCCTCTGATCCCTCAGGTGATCCAGAAAGCTACCGTTTTGAGAGCCAAATTGATTCTCATTGCCCCTTACTGGCCTCGACAAGTTTGGTTCCCGTTCCTCCATCATCACCTTTTGGTGCAGCCGTGGCATCTGGACCCAGTGCCAGATCTACTGATTCACCAATCCGGTCAGCTGCACCGGTCAATCCCTTCTCTCAACCTCACAGCATGGTTGCTCCACTTCCTTCCTTAGCCAGGCTTCCTTTGATCTCTAACCCAGTTAGAGACATCATTGTAGCTTCACTAAAATCCTCTACCAGGAGGATTTACACAAGCAAATGGAAACGTTTCTCTTATTGGGCTAAGGCCCAAAATATTGATCCTTTTACTGCCCCTGTTCAGGCAGTTCTGGACTTCTTAGCAGAGATTTTTCATGCAGGCTCCTCTTCTTCCACAGTCAGAGTTCAATTGGCTGCTATTTCTAATTTTCATGTCGGGATAGCAGATCATAATATTATGTCCCATAGGCTCTGCAGGGCCTTCTTGAAAGGAATTTTCCTACTAAAGCCTCCAATCAGGAATCCTCCTCCTCAGTGGGATCTAAATTTAGTGCTGACATCCTTGATTCTTCCCCTTCGAGCCAGCTGTTTCTTGTTCCCTGAAATATCTTTCTTGGAAAACTTTATTCCTAGTGGCTATTACATCTGCCAGGAGGGTGTCTGAACTTCATGCTCTTCGGTTCGACCCCTATTTGATTTTTCACAAAGACAGAGTATCTTTGAGAACCAATCCATCCTTTTTACCTAAGGTCGCTTCAAAGAACAATCTGAATCAATCCATTGATCTCCTGTATTTTTCCTAACTATTCAGATAGAGCCGAACAAAACTACATTATCTTGACGTCCACCGTCAGCTTAGATATTATTTGGACAGAACAAAAAATTTAGAAAATCTGATCAACTTTTTGTTTCCTATGCGGATAATAAAAAGGCCTTCCTGTTTCTAAAGTGACTTTGTCCAGATGGCTTTCTTCGGTCATCACTGAAATTTATACGATCAGGGAAAACAGCTGTGCTCAAAACCTAAAGCACATTCAACTAGGAGTTTAGCTACTTCTACAGCTTTTCAAGCTAGACTGCCTTTGGACACTATTTGTGCAGCGCCACTTGGGCCACTCCTCACACTTTTGTTTCCCATTACAAATTGGACTTGGCCTCCAGGGACAGAGCCAGTTTTGGCTCTACAGTCCTCAAGAGTTTGTTCCATTGAGCCACCCAGGATAGAGGTGCTAGGGTCGCTGTCCCATCAAGCAAGAATGAAGGCGAGATTGACAACAACATTAAGAAGTTATGTACCTACCATAACGTTCCATGTTAGTTGTCTTCTCTCCTTCTTTCTTGCGACCCTCCCTCCTTCCCACTGGCCTGGACAGACCTTGTATAAGAAACTATTATGCTAAAGACCATTCAGACCTGGTCCTTTTTCCATCTGTAAGTTTCTTCTTCCTTTGGGAAGTATTTTATGCTTGGTGTTATTGCCCTTTGTCAACAAACGAGATCTGGGTACTTACTGCCTTGCATCATGGGATATGGGGCTGCCTCGAGCTGGTAAAAGGAGTTCTCGAGCTAAAGCAAGTGCCGAGTCGGAGCCGAGGATCGGCTCCGAACCCATCAAGCAAGAAAGAAGGCGAGAGAAGACAACTAACATGGAACGTTATGGTAGGTACATAACTTCTTATTTCTTATCCCTTCATTATTTCTTTGTCCCTACCATTCCAGGTTTGAATCATCTATCTTGCAGTAGAACTGTAAAGAGTCTACCTACCCGGTGAAAGGACCCCCAGCAAACAAATCTACCTAACTCTTCCATAGCAAAGAAACTTGCCGTCCTGCTTAGGAACCCTGTTCACTAGGAGGCAAGACAGTACTTGTTATTCTAACTTAGAGGTAAAGCTGAACATTTGCTTAGTAACTGATGTGGGTATGTAATTACAGGGCAGCCATACTCCCCTCCCCACCCCTTACTACTTGTATGTTTCCCTCTCCCTGGACTGTCTCCTGCTACTAGTTTTCCCTCTCCTTGTGTTGTCTCCTGCAACTGTTTTCAGGAGCCTTCGCAAACCCTGTATCATCTATCCCTGCTCTTTCGCTTCTACTGTAATATTTCACTTTGCCCACTAGATGGCGATCAAAACTAGGATAATTACTAATACTTCCATCTTTCCCAATGATTTTTAACTTATTTAAAGTTTTAGCCCCGAGCAATCTAAAGTAGAATAGGAACTTTTTCTTGCCCATCCTTTTTTTCCTCATTCTATCTGATACTTTTCATTGTAATTGCACCACGTTGTCCAGTATCTTTCTCTTCCCTGTTTTCCTCCACCCATACCTACTCTTCTCAACTAAAGTACCCAGTAGTCAGCAGCTCTGATTGTTTTTTTTTTTTTTGCTGACACTTGTCAGTTACCTGTTCTAATTGCTCTGTTTGCCCTGCGGGCTCACTCTGCTCCCCTACCCTACCCCAAATTCCCACCCAGCCCAGTACACTTACCTTTATTCTAACCCTGTATCTCCTCCCCCTCCCCTAAGCCAATCCAGTTCTGCACCCCTCCCAGCATTCAATTAAGTAATTCTTCCTCATCTCTATCTCTTTCTAGCCTGCACTATCAACCTTGCTCCTCCCCTTTTCACTAAGTACTCCACTATTACTCCAGCTTCCTGCTCCACATTTCATTTCCTACAGTTAATGACTCCTCCACTTCCACAAACTTCCCTCTTCTCCTTTATAAGCGTTCTCTTTCTAATAACTATTTTCAATGCAACCTCCTATTCCTTTTACAAACTACCCCCATCACTTCACACTTTCACAATATATCCACCTCTCTACTTCAACCTAACCCTCTTTACTATTTTAAATGAAAATTCCTAACCATTTCATTAAAGCCTCCTATAACCAAAGTAAAATTGTCAGTCCCGCTACTTAGAAACTGCAAACCAAAGGTCCTGCTCCATTCCTCCTCTAACTGGCTGGCCCTAGCTGGAGATATTCACCCCAACCCTGGACCCAAGACTAGCAACAATCTCAACCCCTATCTCTGCAAGTAGCACCAACCACAAATACTTCAAGCTCATTACCATTAATGCCCAGAGTGTAAAAAACAAAGTAGTTCTCTTCCATGCTTGGCTAAACCATTCTCTACCAGATATAGTAGCAGTCTCAGAGACATGGCTGAATCCCCACATTACTGACTCTGAGATTGTACCCTCTGGCTATCAAATACTCAAATGCGACCACCAAATAAAAAAGGAGGAGGAGTAGCCTTAATCTTTGATAGCCTACTGAACCTCTGTCCTTACCAAAACCCCACTCCTCAGTTCAACAGTGCTGAACTAGTCACATGAATTCTCAAAATGAATAACTATGAGTATTTGTGTGATGGCCATCTGTATTCCCCCTGGAGATAATACTACCACTCTAGAAAACCTACTCCTATGGACCTCAACTAACATTAAGCTTGAGACATACATATTCGGTGATGTGAATATCGACTGGAATAGAATCAATAGCAATAATCTCTCCCTGTCTATCAATCCATTTAATTTCACCCAACTAACAATTGGCATTACTAGACCCAACAGAAACAACCCTCCGGCTCCAGTCTGGACTGGATCTTAGTCTCCCATCCTAATAAGGTCTATCACTCCGGTATACTTCCTGACACAAGTGACCAGCTCCCAGCCTTCGTTTACTGAGCTACTCACTACTCCCCTCACCAACACCAATACATTCATACTCATAACCTTACAAACTTTAACCCTTCTATATTCTCTGAAACCCTTAAACTAACAAATTGGGACAACCTAAACACTCTTCCACTAGATAAGGCCTTAGACTTCTTCAGTACTACCTTCCTAAACATCCAAGCCCCACCTAAAACAAAACGAATAAAACCCCACTCCGCCCTTTGGCTAACAAAGGATATATGCTGCAAAGAGATGAGACCTGGAAACTTCACAACAAAAATAAACATCCTGCTACCCTCCTTAAATATAAGCAACTCTGCAATCTCACCAAAAACAAATGATAAAAAAATCTTATTACACCAAACAGGCTTCCCACTCCAACAATCCTAAACAATTCTGGAACTCCATCAACTCTCTTTTGCACCCTGGTACCAAATCTAATCCCTGTCCTGACAACAATAAAACTGACACAGAAATTGCCACCCTTTTCAACTTCTTCTTTACCAACTCTATTGAGCTTACTAAGACTTTCCCCAACCACACCCCCCCTCCTCCCAATCCCACTTCCCCTTCCTCATCCCTCAACTGCTAATCCTCCCCCCACTTTTCATCTAAAACCCATCTCTACTGCCTACATCAAAAAGCTTCTTTCCAAACTTAAGCCATGCTCTAATGCCCCCGACAATATCCCCTCACTCTTTCTCAAGCTCGCCGCAGATGGTATCGCCATCCCCATCAGCATTTTCATCAATAGATCTATCCAGGAATCTTATGTCCCCAGATTATGGTGTGCTACCTTCATCTTGCCCCTCCACAAGGGAGGCAAAAACAATAGCATCTCTAACTTCCGACCAATAGCCATTCTTTCCCCAATTTCAAAAATTCTTGAAAAATGCATCCACCTGCAACTCATGCCCTACCTCATCAATAATCAACTCCTCACCCCTACACAACACGTCTTCCATCCTGGCCATAGTACAATAACTGCTCTCCTCTCTTTTTTAGACATAGTTAACCATGCCCGTGACTCGGGGAAAAATTGTCTCCACTGTCCTTCTCTATCTATCCAAGGCATTTGACACCGTCTCCCACACCCATTTTCTGAATCACCTCTCTAACTTTAACCTCTCCCATAAATCCCTTACATGGTTCAATAGTTATGTCTCTGACAGATCTCAGGCTGTGAAATGGCCAACTGGTACCTCAACCTTCCTACCTACCCCAACAGGGGTTCCCCAGGGGTCTATACTCGGACCAATGCTCTTCAGTATATTCATCAATGGTTTTCACTCTGCGATTCCTAACACTCAAATAGTGCAATATGCAGACGACTCCACCTTACTCTGCTCTGCTCTTAGCCTTCCCGAGCTTTGGGCTAAAACCCAATTAGCTTTAACAACTACAGAGAACTGGATGCTTCAAAACCATCTCTCCTTTAATGCCAACAAATCCAAAATACTTATTTTCTCCCCCTCAAAAGCCCTCCCTCTCAACAAACAATCCTTCAATATCATCAGCCATACCAACTCCACTATTGAAGTTGTTTCGTTTGCTAAACTTCTTGGGGTTACCACTGATAAACACCTGAAATTCAATACACATGTCCAACTAAATATTAAGAAAACCAATTAGAAACTTGGTATGCTATACAGAAACTCTCACTTTCTCTCTCCCTCTACAAGGCAAACTGTTGCCACTACCATCACTACTGTATGGTGCTCCACCACTAACCAACCTCTCTTCCACCATCTCTGTAAAACTAGAAATCTGTTATAACAAAATCTCTAAATTCGCTACTAAATCTAACCACACCTCCCACCATTGTACCTCCCTCTATATGCTAAACTGGCTAGAGCTTCCCAACTACCTTGACTACCTCCAACTCACTACAGCCCACAAATTAATCTTTAAACCTACTGCATGCCCTGCCCTAACAAATATCTTACCATTTTACACACCTCTTAGACCCCTAAGATCTGCCCAACAAAATCTACTTTCTGTATGCAAATCAAAATGTCCTGCTGGCCAGCTTCTCCTATCCTTTTCCTTAGCCAAAAAATGGAACACTTGCCCATCCCCACTACGAATCTCTAAAAACTTTGAACACTTCAAATCTCTGCTCCATTCCTTCCTCTCTCATAACTGGAAATGTAACTGCATTCTACCTACCTAATCCTGCTATTGTCTGTTACTCATGTACTTTCACATCTACCTCTACACCCTGCTGATTTTCATCTTCAGCTGCCCCTCTCTGAATCCACCGTAATATAACAACCAAACCTGAATGTATATAATGTCAGTACTGTACATAGCTTTCTATCTCTACTCTTTTTTTCTAGATTATGCTAATTAGCTAAGATAGTTATCTATGCTATGTGTATACTCCACTTTTGCTACAAAACAAATGCCTCTTTCTCCTCCGTACTTCTGCCTCTCTTTGCTTACACCAGAATCTATTTCAGCTAAACATCTGCCTCCTTCTCTACTGCTCAACTACCTCTCTCTTCTTCCACCACTATCTTGAATGTATACACAGTACTGTCCCCCATTATTTCTTCCACTTTCTACAAAACCAATAATTACTACTATCTTTCAGTTTTTCAGTCTTTGTAACTACCAACAGAAAACGTTACAGTTTGATAGTTATTAGTATTTTGTTCAGATTATTCTGCTGCCTTAGTTCAACCATATGCTATATAAATGGCTCTCTAATAACTATGTCTGTATGTCATGAAGAGTGCTCATATTTTGCATTTGTAATTCGCTACATCTCTGTATATAATTCTATGATTATAATTGTACGTTTTGATTTACTTTTATGTAACGTGGAGCTTTTCTCTTCGGGCCTCCACTGAAAATGGGCTCCTTGAGCCCAGTGGACCTCCCCGGTCATCAAACTTGAAATAAATAAATAAATAAATAAACAAACAAGTGGGTTGGCCTTCTCAAATATTCTCTCTGTATTAGGTATAATGAGGTAATGACACTAGACTGGGAGGAGTGTCCCAGATCAAATTTACAGTATGGGTGGGCAACTGCAAAGCCACTAAATGAAAGTTTTAAACAGATAAAGGAGCAAGGAGACTCTAGAGAATGCTTTTGACTGCAAACAAATCAGTTGTATGATACATGACTAGAACACAGAAACCTCACAAAAAATGCAGAGAAAAAGCACAGATAGAGCACTCGCAAACAGAAAATACAACTCTCAGTATTAAAAAGCAGTTTGCAGTTAAGTTTAATTCAGTAAACATGCAATTACAGTAATGAAACACTACATAGCAATGCAAAATACAGTTAAAACAGTACACAAATGCAGTGAAACAGTTAAAAGCTTTATAACAGTGCAAAATGTAGCAGATTAGCTGTATAGCACAATTATAAATGTTAAAGAACTACAATTTAATTAAATAAATTTAAGAAATTACTTATTCTGTTCTTGGAATCTTAAGGAATTTCTGCTTTGTCCCAGTGATGAATCACCATTCCACAGCCTGGTAAATACAAAATCAGGGGCATTCTTCGAAATTCATGGACAGATGAAAAATAATAATCAATATATGGAACACAGAATGCATGGGGGTTTGAAGACCTGATTAAACAGCAACAACATATAACTAACTTTAAAAATGAAAATTACGTAAACAACACAACTAAAACCACCCCAGTATGAAAATCCTTTCTCTGTATGCCTTTTTAACTCTTGCTGACTAGGTAATGGACCCAGTAGACCTTGACAATTATATCAGTACATCTGCAAGGAAGCAGAACTTCCTGCAGAGTAATCAGTAAGGGTGGATCATGTTATGGCTATGAAGGGCATTTTTGTAAGAGCCTTTTCCTTAAAAAGAAAAGTGAGAATGCAAATTTAAATGACAGAAAGTCAGCCAAGTTAAGCAACTTATGATGAAATGCATTTTCAGAACAGATAGGATAGTTTGATTTTTGTCAGTTTGCACATGTTCTTTAAAGTAATTTAGTGTATTTTTTTACATTTTGATCTGTTTTGCTGGTAATGCCATCTTCTCTCTGACTAGTTGCAGTGTTGTATTTAGTTCAGTGTTATTTAGTGTAACCTTTTTAAAATTTGGTCTGTTTTGCTGACAGTGCAATTTTTCTCAATGGCTGGCAGCATTTGTGAGTTTTTTATTACTTTATTTTTTCTTCTTTTATATGTATATACTATCCTTTATAAGCTTAGCCATGCAATCCAAGTCGTAGGTGTTTGTTAGGAGGGGGTATATTAGTTATGAAGTTTCTAGAGGTTATGTGGGGGGTGTTATGTTAGTTTGTTGCTTACTGCCTACCTCTGTCTATCAGAGACATGAGGCCAGACTGGCAGTGAATTTCCAATTTCCCATTCACTGATCAAGGCTATGCTTAAATAGGACTAGGAATGGACTACTTCACATGGATGGGGAGCCCATTCCAGGCCATGGGAATCCTATGAGATACATATCTGTCTTGCCAACATGTGTTGTTCATGTCACAAGCAATTTTTCAATCTTTTGATCTAATAGATTCATAGATTAGTACTAGGCTAACTGCCCTTGTGAGCAATTTTAAGCCTAGCCAATTATCCCTTGTGAGACTCAAACCTTGTGTTTGTAAGGCAAACACCTTAACCATTAGGCCACCCTCTTTTTGTGGATGTGCAAAAGGTTCATTAGAGCTGTATCCAGGGATGCCTTGTATGGCAGGCATAGATTGCTTTTCAGTCAAATTCTACTTTTTTTAAACTTCTTTATTGAATTGCCACTTAAGACATATGCAAGCATACGTTTATATATAAGAAACATGTTAACATGTTTCCAGTTAAAAGCATCATACATCACATGTATTCTTTTGTATAATTATCAGCAATGTAATATTACATAAGTTGCTCAGTTTCTGCCTTCCCTTAAATCTCACTCCTCATCCAAAACATAATTTCCATTTTTCTCTGTATTATGCTCCTACCCTTTTGTAAAGATCCCACTTTCATTTCTTTTATCTGTTCTACAATATTCAGTATTTCAAATACAGTTAGTTTAGTAGACTTTAATTTCCATTTTCTAATAATTGTTTTTTTTGTTTTTGGCAACCAGTAAAATTAAACTTAAGGCCTTACTTATGTCTAGGCAATTCAGATTGTGTCTCAGCTAAAAAAAATAATTTCCTTAGCTACACCAATTTGCTCATCCAATATTTCTGACTGAGTTTTATGTAGGGAATTTTTAAAGGTATCCAATTCATTATAGTCCCAAACATATGTACCCAGTTACCGTTTTCTTCCCTATCACACATCCAACATTTGGCACCTTCCTGAAGAAAAATTCTTTGGAGTCTGTATGGAGTACAACATTACTTATGCAAACACTTCAAAGCAAAAATCCTAGATCTTCTAGACATTGTTGCATGTTTAGACGCCATGTGTATATCCTCCCATTGTTTCCTTGTGAATTGCTTATCCATTTTCTCTTCCCAAGCTTTTCAAACTTTCTCTGATTTGTTTCTATAGTTATAATGTAATATTTCATATGCTGCACTAATTATCCATTTTTAACAGCAGCATCTGTTCTAGAGTCAACTGAAAACTATACCTGAACAGTTCTTTCACTTAGGATTCCCTTATCCCTTTCTCTTTGTCTATACTGTGATACTGATCCTAGATAAGGAAGGCAGCCTTAACCTGCAGTCCAAATGTCTTCTTGGCCTCTTCCCATTCTGTTACTTTTCCCCTTTCCAGTTATTTGCTCCCAATACCTTGGTTCCTTTGCCAGTGTTCTTCAGTAAATTCCAGTTCCTCTTGCTTATTCTCTGTACCCATAATTGCAGTAGTCCCTATTGGCAAAATCTCCTTTCTCTATTCTCCATTCTCATGTTGGCTTAGTTCTTGGAATACTTTCTGCTATTTTATGAATATACTGCTCTGCATGGCGGCTGTTATTTTCCTTAAGGATCTGCATCCAAAACCCCACTCTGTCCTTATTTCTTGAACTTCTTCCCTGCTTCATCATCATCCCTTTCCACTTTGAATTCTAGCTTTCTGCTTGTGTAATGTATATGTGCCCTAACTGTGTAACTCTAAAATATCTCATAAAATCAGAGAACGCTAAACCACCTTGTTGTAATGGAATGCTGAACTTAGCCCACTTGACCCTTGCCGTTTTTCTCTCCCTGATAAATTTCTACAACTCTTTATTAATTATTGTCTTCAGCTTCTCTGATTGATAAAAATTTGCCTGACCTGTATATAAAACTAAAGGGACTAAAAACATTTTCACTGTATCTTTCTTTCCATATCCATAAACAAGAGCATCTGATGTTATCCATTTCATCATTCCTCACAAATGGGTACCTAGATCTGGACTCCCATCTGACCGGCACAACTCTCAAAGCAAGATCTAAGGCTTGAGCTCCTCCCTCTCCCATAATCCCCCACCACCGGAACCTCCCCAGATGATGTTTGCCATGTTGTCGTCCAGGTGAGGTTCTTTGGCTTTAGTGTGTAGGAGAGTTTAAAACTTCTTTAAGGTTGTATTTTTTTCTAATTATTTCACTTTTTCTCTGTTGGATATTTAAAGTTTGGATATGTAATTAGTAGATTGGTTAGTCCCATACCTCCCTTCCCATTTTTGGTCTACTTTATAGTTCACCCCTCCCCCTAAGTACGGCATTTGGTGCCATTTCTCTATCCTTAATCTTTATATTCTCTATATAATTTCTATAATTTTTATAACTTTATAGTTGTAACTTCTAAAAAGTGTGCGTTACTTAGTTTTAGGTTACTACTTTTGTAGATTGTGCGCTTTTTGTAGGCAGTCATTATGTTGGAGAAGCCTTCGTGTTCTTCATGTGGGTGCAAAATACCCAACTCTGACAGCCACCTAAACTGTGTGTATTGTCTTGGGGACAGCTATCTCATGGTTGAATAGGATATCTGTGCCACATTCAACCCTCAAGCTCTGACCGACCGCTGAAACAAACTTTTGTTGAAAGGCATGGACTAGGGAGGTCCCTTTGTTTCTGGGTCCTCTCCCTCCTCTACCTCTCAGGAAGGAAAGAGGAAAGCCTCCACAGCCTCCCTGGGGGGCTTCTCCTTCTCGCACTCCAAAAAGGCCTAAGTCTTTGAATTATAGGTCTCAAGATCCGAGATCGGCCTCTGCTGTGTTGGATCTGAGGCACCATAGAATTAGTCTGGGATCCAGACCTGGCTTCCCTGCCAAATCCACTCACTCCTCAGCATCTTCTAGGTCCTCTAGAAGTATCTTATCTGCAGACATGGACAGGATGATGCGCAACTTTTTGAAGACCCAAATGGAAATGGGATTGCTGGCATCTTCAGCCCATTCAGGTGCCAGGAGATCTCTTGCCCCTCAAACTTTTTCTCCTCTCCCGACCCAACTGGTTTCAAGACCCCGTGACGCAACAGATATTAGGGAGATGTTGAAGGAGCAGACTGTTGTGGTGCTGTTGACTCCATCGGAGTCCCAAACCAGCTTGGTTCTGTTGCAGTCAGACCACAGCAGGTCCCGGTCTCGGGATGTTGTCGCCAGGTACCTGGAGAGGGGGTCTGGTCTGGGGTTTTCAGACAGCTCTCTGGCCTTAGGTACCTCAGTGTTGGACAGTTTGGGCCCATTACTGTCTGGGGGACCGGTGGCCAGAGAGAGTTGGACCGCTCCCTTGTGGGTTGTTTTGGCTCCTGCAGGGGAGGGGCAGCTTCCGGTAGTCCGTCGGGCTTCCGGTTGGTAGAGCAGGCTCTCTCCACACTTGGAGTCTCATCTCCCTCACTGACTGGTACTTCATAACCCATCTCTATTTTGGCGTCTGAGCCTGTTCATCCTGTCCAGAGTCAGCCCCCCCCCCCCCCCCGAGGTCTTCAGATAGCATCCCAATCCTGAGGAGTCCCTGCCTCTACTGAATCCTTCCTCGAGCTTGAGGACGACGTGCTGTGGAAGAGGAAGTGTAAGAGGAGGCACTTGGACTCTTTAACTGAGGACATGGATTTTGATGAGGGAGATGGATCCCCCTGATCTCTGCTGTCTCCTTCGGAGACATCTTTGAAATCCTAAAACAGAAGGGCAGCTGGTCTGTCCAACCCCTATCTTGTGAGGCATCCATTTTTCTGAAGGCATTCGGGTTAGGGCCATCTACTTTCTGGGTGTGCCCCCCCCCCCCCCCCGCAGATTAACTTGTTAATTTAATCTCCTGCAGGGCTTGTAAGAAGCTGGACACTGTGGAGCCCATCCCTAAAAAAACAGATGAGCCCACCTGCAGACCACACACATTGGAGTAAGGGCATCCCAGTTGATGCCATTGTGGTTACTGCTGTTACCAAGAAACAGCTTGCCAAGTAGAGCTCCACGTTACATCCCCTGAACAGGGAGTCTCAGGCGATTGACTGTTTTAGGTAAGCAGGTCTATGCCTCTGCCACCTGTGTCTTGCAGGCATTGAACTACTTGCCACATTTTACTTCCCTCCAGAGGGATTTGGTGAAAGAACTGACCACATGTTCTTCGTGTTTCACTGTTGCAGTCATCACACTTAGGTTATCTGCCTGCAGGTAGCCCTCAATTGGCCTGAATACCAGAGTCTTGGGGTTTGTACGTTGGATGCTGTCGCCTCTTCCATGATGTCCGGACATCAGGGGTATAAAACATGCAGCCAATGCCATTACATCAGCTTTTCTTGCCACACGGGAGTCCGAAGCAGTTCACAAGTGCCGGTTGGCCGCTACCTGAAATATTCGTTGTTCGAGTTTCAAACCTGAAGTCTTCTAAAGCTAAGTACCCCATTGGGGATCCTTTTTTCTTGCTATAACCGATGTCAGAAAAGGTTAACAATTGTCTTGCCTGTGGAAAGCAAATACCTCACAGAGATTTTCACTCTTACTGCGTCACCTGTTTAGGCCCAGACCACGACGTTCCTCGCTGTAGGTTTTGTGCCCTGTTTAACTCCCAAACTATTCGTCATCAGGCTATCTTTTTTCCTAAATTCTTTCGCTCTCCATATTCCGAAATGGCTTCGATAAGCCATCCCACTACCGATCTTCCGAAAAAACATAAGGATAAAGACAGAGACAGACCGCATAGGCAGGTACTTAGTGAGGCGCCTTCGCAGCCCCTGATACCTACTTCCAGTGAGACCTATTTGGAGTCCAGTATGCTGCGAGATGCTTCTTCGACTATGGAACCTGCGGATGTCTCTACCTTGGATGAGTCCGGAGCCGCTGTGCAGGCACCGGCTTCTGAGGGTGTATTCTGACCTTCCGATGTTCGTATTAAACCGACATCTTTATTTTTGACTAAAACTACCAAGTTTCTCAGAGTTCGCACTGTGCCTAGAAAACTGAAGACTAAAGCGCATGCTTAAGCTCCCATGCCACAGAAACAAATGCTTAGAATGGCTGAAGACCTTATAACTTTAATTAGGGGAAGCCACCCTTCCCCCTCTATAAGACATAGCATTGATTTTCCTTCTGATTCTACAGACCATGAGTCCGATGACTCTGATCCCTCTGATTACCAGGACATTCCCTTATATACCTATGAGGATTCAGATGCAGAGGATTCCATTCCCTCTGCCTCCCCTCCAGAGGACTTTTATTTTGGTGAAACCTTGCATACCTTAAGAGAGCATTTCCGTTGGGAATGTCAAGACTACCCACAGTCCAAAAAGAGAATCAGAGAATTTTTAGACTTGCCTCACACAAGCCTCTAGCTACACCCTCTGTCCTGGATATTGTAGATGATGTTTTGATGGAATCCAGTCTTACTCCTGATACTTTACCACCAGCTCCTAGAAAACCTGACAGGTACTACAGAGTACCTGACGCACACAAATCTCTCTTTAAGAATCCCACTGCGGATCCAGAGATCATTTCCCAGGGACCTAAAGGTATTAAGGCTACTGCAGCCAAAAACCCTACTCCTTCGGACAGGGATTCTAGAGCATTAGACAGATGGGGTAAGAAGGGGTGTATACCTCTGCAACTCTTGCCATAAGGGCTTTAAATTGCCAGTTTCACATGTTGAAGTACCAGCAGCATATTATGGAACTAATTAAACAGAAAACGTTGTTGCTTCCAGATTGTGCAGAGATTAAAGATTTACAAGAGTTAATGCATTCTGCAAACCAAGTTAGTAAACATACTTTGCAGTGTGGCTTTGATGCCTTAGAAGCATCTTGCAGGGCTGCTGTCTCTGGGTCTGTACTGTGAAGGCATGCTTGGCTGAAGGAACAAATCTTGCCAGACCATATCAAAGCAAAAATTACTAGATGCTCCATTAAACTAGGAAAGTTTGTTTGGCACAAAAGCAGAAGTAGTTCTTAAAAAGATGGAGGAAGAAGCTAAATCTATGCAAACTGTTAAAGATTTCTTGCAGGTACAGCCACCTAGATTCAGTAGGCATTGGCCTTCTAAAAACTGGTCATTTCCAGTCTTCCCTCTCAGGCCTTCTCAGTCCAAGCCCAGGGGCAACAGACCACCAAAACTACAGGCTCAGGGTATGCAGAGATCTAAACAGTGGAGTGCTCCCACCTCAAAAACGGGGAATGGTAAGCCCCTTATGGAAAAAATTCACAATGACTTGTCTATCATCCTTTCTAGCCATGCCCAAGTACTTGCACCCCTAGGAGGAAAATTCACCCTGCATGCAAAAAAAAAAAAATGGGATGTCCATTACCCAGGACCAATGGGTCCTAAGCATTGTATCCCAGGGATACAGATTCTATTTCCTCTCACTGCCAACCCCAAGTGGGTTGCCAGACCTTCCTCCAAACCAGTGGGCAGAGGCTCAAAAGCAAGCACTTTCTCTTCTCAGTGTCAGGGCTATTCATCCTGTTCCATTAGAGAAAAGGGGACAGGGTTTCTATTCCAGACTGTTCCTGGGGCCCAGAAAAGAGAGCTCATTGTGCCCTATCCTGGACCTGTCCATTCTCAATACCTCCCTGGTGATCCCAAAATTCAGAATGCTTACACTACAACATCTGCTTCCTATGCTAGCCAAGGACTCCTGGCTAGTCACTCTAGACTTAAAAGAAGCTCATCTGCACATCCCCATAAGGAAGTCTTGCAGGAAATATCTACGTTTCAGTGCAGGCTATATGCACTATCAGTTCTCTGCACTTCCCTTTGGCTTATCTACTTCGCCCAGGGTATTCACAAAGTGCCTGGTTCCAGCCATTGCATACTGCAGGCAGAGAAATATTCAAATTTATCCATACTTGGACGATTGCCTGATTCAGGCGGACAGTCAGGAATTGCTAGTTCAGCACCTGGCATTTGTAAAGGGACTTCTATCTTCCCTGGGGTACACCATCAATGAAAATAAATCACATCTGGTGCCCAGACAAAAGATTGTATTCCTTGGAGCAAGCTTGAACACAACTTCCCAGATGGCATTCCTCATTCCAGAAAAGCAGGTTCATTTGACAAACTACTTCAAACTAATGGCCACCAAGACCCAGCTATCTGCAAAGAAAAATGCTGCAAGCCCTAGGATTCATGGCCTCATGCATTCTACTAATTCCATATGCAAGACTGCATATGAGGAAACTTCAATGGTACTTAAAAAGTCTCTGGTGTCAACACTCCCAGGACTTAGAAACACTGATTCCTTTCATTCCTTGTCTAAGGGAAGAGTTCCTTTGGTGGGCAGAGGCTTGCAACCACAATAAGGGACTTCCTTTCACTCAACCCCCTGCGCCCAAACCCTGACAAAAGGTGCATCAGACTATACATGAGGGGCTCACATGACAGGCAAATGCATTCAAGACAAATGAAGCCCAGGACAAATTCACCTGCATATCAATCAAAAAGAAATGTTAGCTGTACAGAATGCTCTGACAGCCTTCAAATACCTTATCCTTCCAGGGCAACTCTTGATAAAGACAGACAACACCACAGTTATGTGGTACATAAACAAGCAGGGGGGAACTCATTCCTTCCCACTCTGCAGGTTAACCATGGCCCTGTGGAACACAGCCTTGAGCAACCAAGTGCACCTGCAAGCTGAATTCCTGCCATGCAAACAAAATTCACTGGCAGACGACTTAAGCAGAAATCTACTGGACCCACACGAGTGGAAACTGGAACCCATCTAATTCAAATTTCTAATCAACAGGTGGGGGGACACCAGAGCTGGACCTCTTTGCCTCCCCCAAAATCATCAGTTGAGGAAATTTTGCGCCAGAAATCCCCACAGCCAAGCATGGCGAGTGGATGCCCTATCCTTTACATGGGAAAACCTCTCAATTTATGCCCTTCCCCCTCTGCCCCTCCTCTCAAAAGTACTACTCAAGATCAAGTAGGACAGACCTAGGACAATCCTTATTGCACCAGACTGGTCACGCCAGCACTGGTACCCACTCCTACGCAGTCTGACAGCAGTGCCTCCCTGGCACCTACATCAGACCCCCTCCCTGCTGTCGCAGCAGGAGGGACAGATGCATCCTCAGCTGCAAACACTGAACCTCGCAGCCTGGCTTATTCCCTGAACACACCACCAGCAACCCTCAGCAAACAGGTGCTGGATGTCATCCTTGAGGTCAGAAGGCCTAGTACTAGGAAAATCCTATTCAGGAAAGTGGGAAAGATACTGTTCTTGAAGCCAGTCTCTAGGAAAGGACACTGCCATGCCCTCCTTACCTCAAATTCTAGATTACCCGGCAGAGCTGCTCCACAAAGACCTTTCCTTCTCATCAGTTAAGATTCATGCTTTGGCTATCTCAGCTCATTACAATACGGAGCCACCTGTCTTTTCTCACCCTCTGATCAAACAGTTCCCGAGAGGAAAAAACACAAGAGGCCAGTTACCCAAAACGACAAAGAAACCAATGCAGCACACAAAGGTACCAAGTAGAGGTAGTCAAACCCAAAGCACGAAACACAGTCTGAGGTGGAAGCACCAGCAGTTTATTTGGTACATAAACACAAATATTCACAAGGCGTTTTCGTTCACAAGACTTCTTCAGATGGAACAAAGAAAAGAAAAAATGGGACTCATAATTTAGCTGCCTCATTTTCAAGACAGGGTTAATAGAGATGTGTTCATTCATTTTATTTTGGGAACACTTCTCTGTTTACATGATGCACTACACACTTTATACATATTTTTCTCCGTTTCTGCTAAATACATTTTTCAGGTCCCTTGAATATACTTCTTTATATATATACTCACAAGTACCTTTGTACTTAAACATTTTATGCATACTTATAAGTATACATATATATGTTATGTTGAGATAGGGCTCATTCATCTTTATTTAACATTGAGATTTTAAGTTGGTCACCACAATACTTGCGTGTTTTACATTTTGCAGGCTTCTTTTATTTTACTTTTTTAATCTATTTTTTAATCCACTTTTAAAATTGTACTCATTTAATTCTACCTAATGTTGCACAGGTAAGTTTACATGTTTTTAATATATTTTTAAACTAGATTTGTTAGTTGTGAATTTGCTTGTTTATTTGCATTTTCATTGACATGCTTGCAAAGAGACCTGCAAGGGTTATAGAAAGTGGAGTATTTGCATAAATCTGGGTGTTTCCAATTGTCAATTTATCATATTATTAAGCAATTAAAGTGACTTGTGGGGGATATAAAGGATGCTACAGCTAGTTTTTTTATTTTCTTTGTTACATCTGAAGAAGTCTTGTGGACGAAAACGCCTTGTGAATATTTGAGTTTATGTACCAAATAAACTGCTGGTGCTTCCACCTCGGACTGTGTTTCGTACTTTGGGTTTGACTACCTCTACTTGGTACCTTTGTGTGCTGCATTAGTTCCTGAGAGGAGCTAACAACACCCCCGAGGAGAGCTCCCACCCCTGCCTGGGACCTTAACTTTGTACTAGAGAAACTCATGCTTCCCCCTTTTGAACCTGCTGCTACAGCAGAGTTAAAATTCCTCTCTTGGAAAACAGCCTTACTTCCAGCCATCACTTTAGCTAGAAGAGTGTCTGAGCTACAGGCACTATAATGGCTGTGGAACCCCTCCTTATTTTCTAGGCTGACAGGGTCTCCGTCAGCAGTAACCCATCATTTATGCCCAAGGTGTTATCCAGTGTGGCTTTAAACCAATCCAGCCATTTACCAGTCTTTTTCCCTAATCATCAGAATAAAGGGGAGAGGATCCTGTACTCCTTGGGAGTGCACAGACAGCTCAAGTTCTACCTTGACAGGACTAAGCCTTTCAGAAAATCTGACCAGCTGCTAGTCAGCTTTGCTACAGGGGCAGAGGGCAAGGCCATTTCAAAGCAAACCATTTCCAAATGGATAGCACTCTGCATCCATTTCTGCTACAAACACCATGGAAAACCTACCCCAAAGGGGATCAGAACTCATTCCACTAGGGCTACCTCAACTTCTAGAGCTTTACTCAAGGGAGTCCCTACCAAGGACATCCTGGAAGCTGCTACCTGTAGTTCTGTACACACCTTCATCAAGTATTACCACTTACCGGACTTCTTTAGAGCTGCATTTGACACAGCAGTCTTACAAGGCCTGCTAGCCAGCCCTAATACTTCTTAACTGCCTCCACCCTTACTCAGCTTTGAGAATTAACCCAAGTGTGATGGCTGTAACAGTGAAACACGAAGAACATAGTACAGTTGTGTATACGTACCATAAATGTAGGCATTTGAGTGTATTCACTGTTGCAGTCCTGGTTACCCTCCCTCCGGCTCCCTGACTTTTCTAGACTTTCTACATATCCTCTTTTTGGTATTTACTTTTTACTGGAGGTGTTCCACACCTTGTAATTGCTTCCTATTTTGGGGGCTCCTGACATCTGGGGCAAGAAAAACTGATGTAATGGCGTTGGCTGCATGTTTTCTACCCCTGACGTCCTGACATCATGGAAGAGGAGACAGCATCCGACGCAGAAATCCCAAGACTCTGGTATTCGGGCCGACTGAGGGCTACCTGCAGGCAGATAACCCAAGTGTGATAACTGCAACAGTGAATACACTCGAACAGCTACATTTATGGTAAGTGTACACAACTGTACTTTCTCTCTCAGGGTTATTACCAATGGAGGACCTCAAGAAGGTCACCCCCCAGCTGTCGACTCTAGCTTCAATTTCCAATTTCTCAATGAGGCTGATCTCCAACACCACGGAGGGAACTTCTCGAGTGGCAGGTTCAGGCATAGCCATGAGGTGACACACCTGTATGTGCTTTTCTGCAGGTTTGCGGAGCCCTTTAAGGCATCTTTTGTGAATGTCCCTTTTGATGGGTCCACACTGTTTGGGCCTTCAGTCAAAGACACCTTGACCCGCAGCGAACAGGAAGGCAAGACCCTGTTGGCAGTCAGGATCAAATTCTCCACTGCCCAACCATCCCACCCTGGAGGCAGTTGGGGGTCACTTTGCTCTGCACTCACAGGCCTGGCCTTCAGTTACAAATGATCAGTGGGTACTCAAAGCCGTATCCAGGGGCTATTCTATTCCATTTTCCCTTCCACATCTGGGCCCCAAATTGTCTCTTCTGGATGTTCCATGCAATCAGAGAGAGGCAGCCCGGCTAGAAGTCCAAAAGCTTCTAGAAAAAAGGAGCCATTCAAAATATCCCTATAGGACAATGAGGGTCTGGAACTTACTCTCACTTATTTTTGGTGCCAGAAAAGACTGGGGACCTTCGTCCAATTCTGGACTTGAGGAATCCTGAATCTCTTTGTCCAGAAGTCGAAGATCCATATGTTCACCATTCAGTCCATCCTGCCTCTTCTGTGCAGGGGAGAATGGATGTGCACTGTGGATCTCCAAGACCCCTACTAGCACATTTTGAGACACAGGTGATGTCAGAGTTATCTCTGCTTCTGCCTAGGAGCCAATCATTATCATTTCAGGGCCCTGCCATTTGGACTCACCATAGTGCCCCCCCCCCCTGAGTGTTTACCAAGTGTCTTGCAGTGGTTACAGCTTTCCTCAGGCTGCAAGGAGTTTAGGTGTTTCCCTGTTTGGACGATTGGCTCCTCACAGTGACCACAAGGCCCCAATTGGAGACCGCTACTCATTTTGTGTTGTCAGTGTTCCACCATCTGGGCATCACCATCAGACATGTGAAATCCAAACTGAAGCTCAAAAGTTCAAAATTTAGAGTTCATTGGCACCCAGATCAATACACAAATTGCGTCCCTGCCTCCCCAAAGAATCTTAACGCTCAGACGGTAGGTTGCAGATGTCCTAGCGGTTCCTTCTCCACCTGCTCACCTCATCCTCAAGGTTCTAGGTTTGACTCCTGTGGCTATAATTCTTGTTTCCACAGCGAGATTCCACGTAAAGGTACTTCAGTGGACTCTTCAGGTACAATGGTTGATTCACAAACACCCCCTTATCAATGTCCATTTGGCTTTCTCGAGTCTGCAGGCATCATCTTCATTGGTTGCTTCAAACTCCTGGATCTTGCTCAGAGCAGACCTTTCACATTGCCCTCCCACACAGCCACAGTGACATAGATGCTTACCTGTTAGGGTGGAGGGGGCGCATTTCCAGGTAAAGCCTGTCCAAGGTGCGTGGACATTGTCAGAGACCACCAAAGTCCGTATCAATGAACCCCAACAATATCCAAACAAATAAAACGATAATGGTTCAAAGATAAAAAAAGTGTCACGTTCCAACTGGTTAAATAACTGGTTTAATGCTATTACACAATAAAAACAGGTTGAGCGTTTTCATCTACTGCCCGTAGATTTCATCAGAACATTGACCTAGTGTGTCGATCACATTTATACTTGTAAAAATTCCCGCCCTTTGTCAAACAATTGAATAATTACTATGAACAGTAAGTGATTTAAAAAAAACATACACAAATTTAAAATATAATTCATAAATAGTCTAAAATTCAGTGAGAAACTTTGTCAAATACATATAACATTCCTATAGCTACTGTCTTTCCTATTGTTACTAAAATCTAAAACAATACACTTTCCAAAGTAAATAAGTAAATAAACCATTTTAAACTATTCCTTCATGCTGAAATTAATCCATGTAATAGTAGTAATGTGCTACTACCAATAATGGCACCCCTGTGTTTTCTACTTAAACATTTCCTAACTATAAACGTTTATAATACACAAATTCAAAATAAATAAGCAATAAGTAACAAACCTATATATATATATATATATATATATATATATATATATATATATATTGTAAAATGTTGTGCAATTATATCCATCATATATATGTAATAGTTTATGCGAAAAATTAATAAATTCTATCCATCTATTAATAAAATAAACTATGTCTTGATAAGTGGTTTGGTAGGTATGTGTTCATTTAATCCTGGGGGGTTAGCCGCATTCAATCGTGTTTGCCATCTAATTTCTTTCTCCCCTAATATGGCTTTGATATTACCCCCTCTAGGGTTATTTTTGACAACTTCAAGTATTGAAAATTTAAAGGACTCACATCCAATACTGTTCTCCAAATGTCTGTATAGTGCGTTATTTTTATCCTTTCTTTTAATGCAATAAAGATGATCGTATATCCGGTTTCTAAATCTTCTGTCAGTTTTAAATATATATATATATATATATATATATATATATATATATATATATATATTTATATGAGTTCGTTACTTATTGCTTATTTATTTTGAATTTGTGTATTATATACATTTATAGTTAGGAAATGTTTAAGTAGAAAACACAGGGGTGCCATTATTGGTAGTAGCACATTACTACTATTATATGCCAGTCCTTTGTCTTAATACTATACAGGTGAGCATATATACGTTTCTTAAAATTCCTCTCAGTTTTACCTATATAGTACCCTGGACAAGCCACACATTTAGCCAAATATATAACTAATTTTGAGTTGCAATTACCCTGTTTAAAACTCAATCTTGTCTTATTAATGTCTAGAACTATTCCTTCTTCTTCATTAATAGTAAAATATTGATTGCAAGCACCACATTTCAAAGTGTGCTTAGTGATATTATCCATCCCTATGTCCCTCAAACCACTTTCCAACAAGGATTTGATGTTTTTCCCCATCTTGTATACAAATACAGGTTCGGGGCCCAAAATATCTTATCATTTCCTGGTCCTCCATCAAAACATTCCAATTACTTGTTAGTATGTCTTTTAATTTATTTGTATGTGGACCATATTCCAGGACACATGCCCTACTATAAACTTTAGAGGCTCTTCTGCAATCTTTGAAGTCAGTTTTCTTATTCTCATCTGTGCTCCTAGCTCCTAATAATGGGGTATATTTCTTTCCCCTTTCACTTATAACATATTCTTTAACATCTCTCATCATTTTCCAGTCATATCCTCTATCTTTAAATAGTTCAGTGATGTATCCCATTTCGTCCATCATATGTACATATGCAGAAGTCATCCTCACTGCTCTGCTGCATTGTCCTTTAAAAATGTTATACATCAGTTTTTTAGGATGATTACTGGTGTATTCCAGTTACGAGTTAGTAAAAGTATTTTTTCTGTATATTCTGGACTTGAAACCTTCCTCGCCATTTGATATGAATGTATCCAAGTATGTCACTCCTTCACTGCTGCTAGTGGATGTAAACTTGAGAAATCCAATACTATTGTTTATATATTCCATAAAAAACATTCAAAGTATGGTGATCGCTTTCCCATAAGATATTAATATTGTCTAAGAATAGTGAGTAATATTTGATATTTCCATAATGTTCACTCTTGAACACCACAGTTTCCTCCCAGTCAAGCATTACCAAATTGGCGAATATGGGGGCACAAGCCGCCCCCATAGCTACTCCTTTGGTTTGTCTGAATAGTTCTCCTTCATAGTGAATATAATTGTGGTCCAGAACTATAAACACAAGTTCTAGTACCAAACACACCTTGTCCCATTCAAGGTGGCTATATTTCCTAATACTATTGGTGAAGGCTTCCATTCCTTCGTCTTTGGGAATGCATGAAAATAAATCAATCATGTCAGTAGAAGCAAACAGGTAACCTTGTTTCCAGATATCAACAGGGTAATTTTTTAAAAATTCCCACGAATCCTGATGCCACGACACCACCAGGTCTGAATGACCACATATCTATTAAACCTTTACTCGATATTAGGTAATTTTAATTAGTTATTATACTTTATAGTATATTATTTTTTGACATACACTAGTATTGGTAGTTATTTGTTTATTAAATGTATTATGTTTGTATATAGTATCATATATAAGTTCTTTGGCAGTTTTTGGCAGTTTTTACACTCACTTATTTTTTAATTTTTAATAATGTGGTGTCTGCTAGATTTGAATGTTTTTTTTTATTTAATTCAATATGAGAAAGTTTTTTGTATGCACTTTCATTTTAAATTATTTCAAAAAGTTTTGGCGCCAAAGATACTATTTAAACATTTTGTAGCAGCTGGTTAAACGTTCTGATGAAGCTCACTTTTAAGTGAGTGAAAGCGCTTAACGTTTCTTGTAACAGTAAATTAATTTTAGTTATTGTTACCACTGGTTGTGGTGATTTTTTCGAGTTACATTACATCTACTATCATTTGAGCGGAGGCAACTTTTCGGAGTGTTGCTGTGTTGTGGAAAAACACAAACCACACAACCACCTTTGCGGAGGCTCTCAATCTACCCAAACAGCAGAGACCTCCAAGACAGAAATGCATTTGACCACCACAACACAACACTAATCACGAGACACATAACTCTCCTAAACAGTTTCCACTCAACCAAAGCCCCTAAGGCGAAACAGCATGCCCAACACACTAGGCTTAGGTGACTCGATAGTTAGGTACACTTATGTCCCACTCACTAGGTTGAATAAGGAGAAAGTAACAGTCAGCTGCCTGTCAGGTACCAGGATCTGCCACATAATGCACACACTCTGATCCCTCAACAACGGGTACAAATATGACTCTGTCATTGTATATGTGGGTGTGAATGACCTGAGACGTACCTCCCTGGACTACATGAAAAGAGACATGGAGGAGCTCTCAGATTATGTAGCCCAGGTGGGTATGACCTAGCCCTGATTAGCATCCTACCATCACCCAGAATGATACCACAGTACAAGCAGAAAATGATTGATTTCAACAATTGGCTAAGCTTCTGGTGTCATTCTAAGGGGATCCAGTATCTGTCTGCCTGGGATGACATGATTGACAGACCTCGATGCTTTGCCAAAGATGGCCTGCATGTGTCACCCCCTGGGCTTTCGGATACTGGCCAAAGTTCTTGCTACCCCTATGGTGCCTTTTTTTAGGTGGTGTTCCAAAGACCAAATTGCCACCATAACAGCTACAAACAAATGCAGTCCGAGGGTCATGCTGCTCAACTCGAGAAGTCTTGATCTCAAAATGCACTCACTCAAAGCACTCCTTAAAATGGAGAACATTGACATTTGTGCTGTAACAGAGACCTGGTTCAAGGCTGCAGAAAGTACCCCTGCACTGCCAGGCTACAACTCATTCCACACCTTTCAGCCCCAGAACTCGGACCGAAGCTCCAAAGGCAGTGGTGTTTCCATATTCATAAAGGATGCGCACACCTCCAGACTGGTAGCCCAACATAACGCATTAGAGATACATCAGGTGCATCTAACACTGGGTGAGAAAGCAATTTGGGTCGTAGCCTGTTATAAGTCCCCAACCATGTCACACGACACACACTCCACATTCCTAAGCACCCTGGAAAATATTAGGGTCCAACCTAACACTGTCATACTGGGCAACTTTAACTACCACTCCATTAACTGGGAAAACTACTCGTGTACCAATACACTTGCCCAATGTTTCCTGGAATTCATTAATTCCAATGCCCTGGACTAACTCATTCTTACCCCCACTAGAGGTAGCAACATCCTTGACCTGGTCATTACTAACATGGGCGACTGTTGCTCTACACCAATAGTCAACTCCTCCCTGGTTAGATTTGACCACAAACTAATCACCTTGGAAATCCACATCTTTCCCACCCCACCTCTCAGCAAAGGTAACCACCATGAAAAACTTCTCCAAAACTAACTTTGGGCTCCTAAAACAAAGGTGGCTAACTTCACGGCACCCATGCAACTGGAGAATAGTTGCATGACTGTGAATCATACACCAGTGCATTGTACGAACATGCACACAAATGCATGGATTTTGCCATACCCAATAGAACCAATACACTCTCCTCCAAAAAAGGAAGCCAATCTGGTGGTCCCTTGCCATAAACATACTCTATGAGAGAGGGAGGAAACTGAAGCAGAATAAGGTAAAATCCCAAGAATGGAAAAACTCCCTTATCAGCCTCAACAAAAAGTTGAGATCCCTCATCAAATCCTCTAAAGCTAGCTAAGAAAACAGCATTGCAGCAGATAGTAAAGACAACTACAAGACCTTCTATAGTTATGTAAAGAATCTCCATGGCAATACCCAGATTTGCTCTGAGTTACTGCACAATAGTACCTCCTATACCGAGCCAACAGATATTTCCAATATACTGGCTGACAGATTCAGTGCCAACTTTACCCCCCCCAAAGGACCAATCACAATACCAGTAGATTGCCAGGCACCCAGTATTACTGCTGCACAGGTTAAAACAGCACTGTCCAAAGCCAAGAGTACAGCTTCTTTGGGACCTGACAGTACCCTGGCTGTATTCTACATGAACTACAGAGTGAACTGGCACCTCACCTGTGTGGCCTCTTCAATCACAGCCTCATCTCAGGCTTTGTCCCTACTGAGTGGTGCACTGCTATAGTCATCTCTCTCCAGAAAGAAGGAACAACTACAGACCCTGGAAAATATCGCCCATCTACAGACCCTGGGAACTATCTCCCCATTAGCCTGACAAGTCTGATATGCAAAGCTATGGAACGCATCATCATGGACCTAATGAACAAGAATATAGGGAATCTCCAAACTCTGGATCACACACTGTTTGGTTTTGTGAAGGGTAGATCATGCCTGCTCAACTTGGTCGACTTCTTTGAGTCAGTCACCAGAGCTGTGGATGAAGGCAAGGTGGTTCATACAGCCTACCTTGATCTGGCCAAGGCCTTTGATACCATCCCCCACTCAGGAATCCTAGAAAAACTCACTAAACTAGGCATCAACCCCTATATCGCTAGGTGGGTTGCAAACTGGCTCACAGATAGAACCCACAATATGAAAGTAGCTGACTCCAAGTCAGGCTGCTGACCAGTCACGATTGGAGTCCCACAGGGATCGGTCCTGGGTCCTCTCCTGTTTGATTTCTACTTCTCAGAAGTCCAGACTAACATGAAGGGACTCTGTCTGACAAATGTCACAGACGATTGCAAGTTGGGAGCCATTATTAACTCCCCAAGTGATGTTGACATCCAACAGAAAGGCATCACTGAGACTTACGACTGGTATCAGAAATATGGCCTTAAGCTCAATGGCAAAAAATGTGTCGTCATCCCCTTTGGGAAAAACCCAGTTCGCATGAATTACCACATCGATGGTAGTCCACTGAACACAGAAGACGTTATAAGAGATCTGGGAAAACAGGTTGACAGCAACCTCTCTTTTGACCACCACATTGCCACTGTGGTCAGAAAGTCCTTCTATGTAGCACATCTCATTACTAAGGGTTTTGCATTCATGAAATTGTCTCCCTCTACTCTTCCCTCATTAAGTCAATCATTGAGTACAATGCCCCATTTGGCATATACCTCACTAGACACCTGCAACAACTGGAGAGGCCGCAAAAGTACCTCACAAAGAGGATCCTAGGCCTTAAACACTTGTCCTATATGGACAGAGTAAAAAAAAATCCAACTATTCTCTGTCTCATATTGCCTACTTAGAGGAGATCTCAGCTTGACTTACAAAGCCATGTCTGACCCAGCTCTGTTAGAAATGTTACATCTAAAGAAATCACAATCCCTCAGGGGATAGGTTCATAACCCAGAGACTGCCCATGCTGTGAAATAGACTTCCCATACATGTCAAACGGAGCACCTCACTGACTCTCTTCAAGAGGAATCTTGATGAGTGGATAGGAAATAGAAAATTCACCCCAGTGATCACTCCAGTGGCTCTACTCGACAGAGACACTGGGAACTAAGGTCGGGTGGCACGATGCCAGGGTAACCCTATTGGCTAGGTTTGTAAAGGCTCTAGGGCCATTAGCCTAGTACACACCTATGAACCTATTAATTGTTGAGCCTCATCTGCCTCTAACCTTGACATACTTCAGTCTTCCATAAATATTTCCATTTGTGCTCTTTCTTAATTTCCACATTTCTCTGCTTTATAGAAATTTTCATAACATTTCTGAAATATGTCTAATACCTCTACAGGAGTTCTGGTTAGTTTTCTTTTTTATATGCTCTCTAAGTTTGACAACAACCTTTTCTCCTTTCTTTTGTTTAAGTTGTTGTGCTAAATGTTTTTTTGTGCCCCGGAGTTATCATCAAAATACAGTTGGTTAACAACGTTTCTAAACTCATGCATATTATCAAGGTAATCCCTTACTTTCTCTTCAGTACTTTGCAGTTGCGCCTCTTCTTGTTTTGTGAGATCCCCCTTATTCTGCAATACTTTACCTTTTTCAGTCTCTCTAAATAATTCCTGTTAATTAATCATATCCCTTTTTCTTTATTTTTGTACCACTCACTAAATATAACTTCTGAAGAAATTTCTATCTTCCCCGATAACTCTTGAATAATTTGTACTACTCATTAAGTCAAATTCTACTTTTGATCAACTGCATTGATAGCATTTTATGTGCATGTAATTGTTTGTATGGAGTTTGTTTATTTTTGTATATCCAGCATGCTGTGAATCAGGCTAAGGCATGGTAATTAATATGGGCTTGGGATGGATGATGATGCCTACTTAATTTAGATAAAGAGCTAATAAAAACAGTCATTTGAGTGAGTACACACACTACTTAAAAACAGCAACTCAGAGTACACATATTTTTATCACTTCCTTGTATCAGTGCCTACTTTACAGTGTGTGTGTGTGTGTGTGTGTGTGTGTGTGTGTGTGTGTGTGTGTGTGTGTATATATATATATATATGTGTGTGTGTGTGTATATATATATATATATATATATATATATTTGTGTGTGTGTTTATGTATATATATATATATATATATATATATATATAAATAAAATGTCTGCATAACATACGTAAGCGCATATAATCTCACATTATTCCCATGTATGTCATGTATGTTCATGCATGCAAGAGCACATGAGGACACGCACTTATGTAGACATATACATATGTAAAGTTCCATGTTTGTGTAAATCAGATATATTTCCATATGCTCAAAAGTAGTCAGAAACAATTTTCTTGAAAGGCACAGTCATCAAAAAAATGTATGAAAGCATAAAATACAGCAATCTACAGCATTATCTGTAGTATTTTTTATGAAAGTTAAACTCCCCACACCCCACATACATGGCACAGTACCCTGTAACTCTAACCTAACCCCAAATGCAACCCTGCCCTCAATGGTAATGAAAAGCAGATCTCATTCCTGACCCCTTGTCTGAGCATGAAGTCGCTTACTTGTTAAAGAACTTCAAGAAAGCACTTCCTTAACCCAAATGTCCACAGTTTTGCACTAATATGTTACAGCTGAATTGCTGCAGCTAGCAGTGAAAGTAAATTTGATAAAAAAAGACCATAGTTCCTGTTTCAGCAATTCAGTCACATGACATATGGATTATTACCCCATATATGTCAGTATATTCTGTGTAATACAGAAACAATGATTGAACAACTACCTTTCAAAACTTCCAGAATCTTTAACCTGAATCCAACAGTAGGGAAACTCAACTCCCCAACTTCACATTCCACAAGTTTCCCACAACTCCTGAATGAGCTTTAATGTGGGTCTAAAGTGGGGCATGTTTGATGCAGTATAAGTGATTGGATGTGCTTGACCAGTTCGTTTCCAGTTGCAGGTAATTTGACCAGTGTCCAATCAAAAACTTGATGGTAACCCTGTACACACAGATACAATCATCTGTAACCAAAAACAAAATATTACGGATGACTTAGCTGTAAATCATTTTGTAGGTCAAGAGCTTTCATTCTTTCACAATGTAGAACTTCATCAGAACCATTACAATGTGATAAAACACTGAGTTAAAAAGCATAACAGACATGTCCCGTTTTACAAAATATAGAAAACAAATGAAATGATCTAAGCATTAATAAAATGTTGCAAAGTACAATCCCAGCAACAATAATGCAATAGCAATGATTGTGAAAGGAAACAACAATATGGAAAGATAAAAAAAAAAGCTCTAAAACTGAAAAATGTGAAGAAACTTAAAAATATCACTTCTTATTATGAGAGTCAATAAATCAAAAAGGTAGTGATTTTCTAAGAATAAAGAACATACGCTTATAAATATAGGATAATGTGGTGCAGCGGTTAGCGTTGTTGCCTCACAGCAAGAGGTTCTCAGGTTCAATCCTCGGCTGGGGTGCCTTCTGCGCGGAGTCTGCATGTCCTCCCTGTGGTTGCGTGGGTTTCCTCCGGGTGCTCCGGTTTCCTCCCACATCCCAAAGACATGCTGTAGGTGGATTGGACACTCTAAATTTGCCCTAATCATGAGTGCGTGCGTGTGCCTTCTGTGGAAGGTTGGGTGCCGGGCTGGCAACTCGACACCGTAAAACTCCACTGCCAATCATGAGCGGACAAATGATCCGCTGTGGCAACCCCTAACCGGGAAAAGCCGAAAGAAGAAGTTGAAATTAGTATATGTCTGTGAAATATGAATATATTATAACTTAGCTCCCTTCAACTTTAAAACTGAGTTGACCAAAAATATATTCATTCAAACCTGTGGGTACAGATGCATTAAGTTTAAGCTGCCACATCAGCTCTGTGTGTTCAGTACGAGTCTTCCAAGGCCACCCGTCACTTCTGGTATGACTGTTTCAGTTATACCAAATCAAAATTTTGAAAAGGCAACACACTCCAGAGTATGTTTATATAAGACATTATTGGGATTTTTCTCTAGAATGCCATAATAGTGCTTATAAATTTTTTTACTGAGAGGTCTTTCTGTTTTGCCAGTATAAAAGGCACGGCAACAAGAAAAAAATTGCCATATAGATCGCCCATATGGTTGAGCAGTCCTTATTAATGAAATAAACACTTGAATTACTATAATTATGTAAATCTATGTTTTAAAACTGTCACCCTGCGTTCATCATTCTGCAAACTCTTCTTCGTGGTGAAACATTCTGGAGTTTACCACCTCACTGTATAATTTCTGCTGTGGAGGAATCTTCTCCATTTGTAAATTCAGGCTCTCCTCTAATTGATGAGTAAAAGTGTATGAAACAGTTTGGAAACTGTCCTTGTTCCTTTCTGCCAGTCAGGCTGCTCATCACAGTACTAATGTAAAGGTAGCCATTTCTAAAAAAATCATTTCGGAGAGACCCACCTCCTGAAGCCTTAACAACTTTATGATTGTTGGAATATGAATTACATTTTAGAATGGGATATAAAGAGCATGCTGCTAAATGCCAGGAGTCTTAACATGAAACTACACTCATTGGAAGCATTCCTTGCCTTGGAGGGTGCTGACATTTGTGCAGTCACTGAAACCTTGTTCTAAGCTGCGGAGAGCACCCCAGCCTTACCAGGTTACTCGTCCTACCATAATTTCAGACCGCAAACAGAGGGATACAAAGTCAAAGAAGGTGGAGTTTCAATATTTATCAAAGACATACACACCTCCAGGCTGGTCAAAATGTATGATGCACAGGAGATACTCCAGGTGCAGTTAACTGTTGACAAAACACCTATTCAAATTATAGCTAGCGACAGACTCCCAACCATGACTTAAGACGGCCACTCTGCCTATCTGGACTTAGTTGAATCCATCAAGATTTATCCCTTTACCCTGATCCTGAGTGACTTTAACTACCCAGCCATAGAGTGGAAAACCTTTTCTAGCCCAAACACAAACGCTCAGAGATTCCTCGACTTCAGCAATGGCAATGCATTGGATCAGCTGGTCAACACACCCATGAGAGGTGAAAATATCCTGGACATGGTACTAACTAACATGAGTAGCCACTGTAGCACCCCCTACACGGTCATCCTCCTTGGTAAGATCCAACCATAAAGCGATCACTTTTGAAGTCACCATCTCCTCTGACCCTGCCCCTCCTTGCCAGGGTCAAACAAAAAACTTTTCCAAAGCTGATTATAACCTCCTGAGAGCAGCTTCACAGCCACCGTCCCTTCAGTTGGAACTAGCACTAATGTCCAAACCTGTACCAAAAAACTATATGAGCACCTACATAGCTGCATGGACTCTGCAATACCTGACAGGACCAAATCATTTTCCTCAAGGAAGAGTAAACCTGTCTGGTGGACAGCAGCAATAAATAATCTCTACAGTAAAAGGAAGAAAAAAAAAATTGCTGTCCAAGACCAAGAAGGAGTAGATGCCAAGTTGGAAGCAATCTCTCCTTTGTCTGAACAAGCAAATAAGTTCACTGATGAAATATTTTAAGGCTAACTTCGAGTCAAAATTGGCCACATCCACTAAGGACAGTAACAAGGCCTTCTTTACATATGTCTGCAGTCTCAAAGGTAACATCCAAATCTGCTCTGAACTGGGGGTCAAGAACACCACATACACAAATGCCATAGATATAGTCAACCTGCTGGCAGACATATTCAGTGAAAATGTCAGCCTCCCTGTCCCCACCATCAGTAAACCAGGATATCCCCAGCACCTGCCCCCATCCCCTCATCACCTGGAAGTAGGTCTTTAATGCCCTCGCAAAGGCAAAAAATACAGCCTCCATGGGACCTGACAACACCCCTGGCTGAGTCCTACATGAACTCAGGCATGAGCTCTCAGTACCATTAGGCACTCTATTCAACCAAAGCCTGAGCACTGGCTTTGCCCCTGCTGAAAAGAGGACAGTCACAGTCATCCCTCTACGCAAAGGTGGAGCGTCCACTGACCCAGGCAGTTATAAGCCCATCAGCCTAACTAACCTGATCTGCAAGGCCATGGAACCCATTATCATGGGTCTCATAAACAAAGATATTGGCAACCTCCAAACGCTTGACCCCACACAGTTTGGTTTTGTCAAAGGGAGATCATGCCTGTTAAGCTTGGTCAACTTCGAAACTATCACCAAAACCATGGATGAGGGGAAGTCTGTTCACACTGCTTACTTTGACCTAGCCAAAGCCTTCAACACTATTCCCTATTTGGGCATAATAGATAAACTCTCCCAGCTAGGCATCAACTCATATGTTACCAGATGAGTAGCTGATTGGCTCACTGATAGAACCCACTTAGTCAAAATAAGGGAAATCACCTCTAGTAGTAGACCCGTAATGAGCACTGTACCCCAAGGATCAGTCCTGGGGACTCTACTGTTTGGGATATACTTTTTCTGAGGTGGATGCTAAAACCATTTGTCTGTGGCTGACCTAGTTTGCAGATGATTGCAAGCCGGGTGCTGTCTTAAATTTCCCTAGTGATGTGAACATCCTCCAAGAGGTCCTTACCCAAACTAATGACTGGTGCTAGAAGCGTGGCCTCAAGCTGAATGCCAAGAAATGCATCATTATCCCCTCTGGGGAAAATGGCGCCCCCACTAATTATCACATTAATAATTACGTACTAAGCACACAATCATTCATGAGGGACTTGGGCACCCAGGTTGATAGCAAACTGACCTTTTACCACCACCTTGCCTCTGTTGTATGGAAGGCTTTCTACATGGCCTACCTCATAAGTAAGGATATTTCATCCAGGAACAAGGAGGTCATAACATCCCTGTACACCTCCCTTGTCAAACACTTTATCAAATGCAATGCCCTCTTCGGCATGTACCTTGCCAAGTACGTGCAGCAGCTGGAGAGATCACAGAGGTTCCTGACCAGGAAAATCCAGGGTCTCAAATACCTATCCTATACAGATAGGCTAAAAGCCCTGTCCCTCTACTCAGAGGTGACCTGTGTTTGGCATATAAGGCCGTCTCAAACCCAGCCTTGGAGTTGCTGCATATCTGTAAGTCAAACTCCACTCGTGTAACCTCAAGGCCTCAACCTGGTCTGTGACATTAATAGCACTTGTTGGCAGGATAGATTTGTGTCCCAAAGATTCCCCCATCTGTGAAGAGACTCCCTGTCCATGTCAAGCAGACTACCTCACTATAGCCCTCTTTGAGGAACGTGGACGACTGGATAGGAAACAGAAAATACACCCCTGGGATCCCATCTGTGTCCCTGCTGGATAGGAGAAACAGGTGCTAACTTTGTGGGAACACGGGCGAAATTCTTGGCTAGGCTTATAAGGCTAATAGCCTAGTATCGTCCTATTAATCTGTGAACAAACATTTCTCATAAGCTTTATTATGTCTATTAATTTTCTTGTGCTTTCTTGATTTAATTGTATTATCCAGTCTTTTCAAAGAATGTAGCACAGCTTCATAGTTAGTGTAATGTATGGGCAGGTTGTTTCCTGTACATATTTGTTCATGGTAAAGTAGAAATTTTGCATTCAAGTATTTTTATAAGCTATTCATTATGCCGAACAAGGATACCCATTAAATTGTACCCTATCTAGTCAAAAAAGGAACAAAGTTCTTTATATAATGGGCTGATAGAATCCAAATTGAACTGGAACAATCTAGGACCTTTAAGTACTTATGGATTTTTAGTACAATGTTCAAGATACAAGTTGCTCTACACCAATAATTTGTATTTAGAGCTGCTTTCAAAGTTCTTAATGACATCTGACAAAAAAAACTCAAAAGATTTATTACCAAGCAAAGGAGGAAATCATAACAAAACAAATCAGTAACCACAAGGTCACACTAAGGATCTACACAAAGGCTCTCAGGGTAATATTTATTCTATAGAATAAAGGAGTTTGTAGAGTAAACATTACTCTTCGAGAGTCTTAACCTTGAGGTCAGAGAATTATTACCATTGCCCTACTGAGCATGACACATGCAGAAAGGCTCTATTGGTCTAGTAAACATAGCTTCAATATCAAACAATACTGTTCAACATATTTGTATCCTGGTTACCCCAGCTCCTTTGCAAAGTCAGAAATGCACCAGCCATCAGTTACCTGCCTAAGTTGGAGCTGGCCCGTTATTTCCCCAAATGAGGCAGAGGCATGTCTCTTTCTGACTAGGGCAGGAGCCAGTAAGCTCAGACAAGCACCAGTCTTTCAGTTCCATAAAATCAACTAACTTGACCCGAGACACAATTAGTTACAGTATCATTGATTATTTCAGCAGTATAGTGCGCGTAGACACACACACACACACACACACACACACACACACACACACACACACACACACACACACACACACACACACACACACTCTCTCTCTCTCTCTCTCTCTCTCTTTCTGTCTGTCTCTCTGAAAACTGCATCTAAACCTCATGCAAGCAGTAAACTACCTGTGGAGAGATGTGCCGTCTTTAAACCTATTGGTATCTTATTCACCAAGCCAATACCTCATATGTCATCATTCTATCAAGGCATACACTGGCATGCCAAAATCATTAAACCAAAAAAAAATAGTTTTGCAACAAAGTCCAGTCATTCTTCAGTTCAGTCTTCATACTAAGCTAACCTGTGAAACATCAACCATTTACACATACCTCACAGACATTAAGACTACACAGAAAACTTCATCTCCAAGCTTCATTGCTCAAGTCTAGCCATGGCCAAAGATATTATCTACCAGTATTCCTGATAACATTGTGTGTATGCATTTTCAGTCATTTGTGATTGAGCAATGTTATTTTGAAAAAGCTCATAGTGGAAGATTTGAGGAGCTATTTACTGTTAAACTGTATAGTGATGGGTGTAACTGTTCACTGAGAGTTCTTTCAAAACAGTGTGCTTTGTGATGAACTGTAGAGTTATTTTAGAAGTCTAAATCTTACTGTAGAGTTATTTTAGAAGTCTAAATCTGAAAATGCACTCACTCGAGGCACTCCTTAAAATGGAGAACATAGATATCTGTGCACTGATTGAGACCTGGTTCAAGGCTCCACAGAGCACCCCTGCACTACCAGGCTATAACTCATACCACACTTTTCGTCCATGTAACCTGGTCCGGAACACCAAAGGCGGAGGTGTGTCCATATTTATTAAAGGATATCCACACCTCCAGGCTAAGTTGCTCAGCATAATGCAGCCAAGGTTATCCAGGTGCAATTAACTCTGGGCAAAACTGCAATCCAAATTGTAGCTTGCTACAGATCACCCACCATGCCCCAGGATTCCCACTCCTCTTTTCTTGATGTACTAGGAAATATTAGGGTTCAACCAAACACCCTAATAATGGGCGATTTCAACTACTCCACCATGAACTGGGAAAACTACTTATGTACCAACTCCTTTGCTCAATGCTTTCTGGAATTCATAAACTCCAATGCCCTGGATCAACTTATCCACACCCCCACCAGGGGCAACAGTATCCTAGATCTAGTCATTACCAACATGAGTGACCGGTGTTCCACACCTGAAGTCAACACCTCATTGGTCCGATCCTACCATAAGCTAATTACCCTAGATATCCACATACTGCCCCCACCCCCCATTAAGGAAACCATGGTAAAAAATTTCTCCAAAGCCAACTTCATGCTTCTTAAGACAGAAGTGGTGAACTTCATGACACCCATGCAGATGGACAATACAGTTACGACTACTGAATCCTACACAATTGCACTTTATAAGCACTTACATGAGTGCATGGCTCGTGCTATCCCAAACAGAACCAAGATGCTATCTTCCAAAAAAAGGAAGCCAATCTGGTGGTCCCCTGCCATAAACAAACTGTACAACAGAAGGAAGAAACTGTTGCAAAAAAGAGTAAAATCCCATGAGTGGAGGAGCTCCCTGGTCAGCCTCAGTAAGAATTTGCGATCCCTGATAAAATCCTCCAAAGCTAGTTACGAAAACAAAATCGCTACTAATTCTAAAGACAACCACAAAGCATTCTATAGCTATGTCAAGAATCTCAATGGCAACACTCAGATCTGGTCTGAGTTACAGCACAATGGCAGTAAATATACAGACCCAACTGATATTGCCAACATCCTGGCAGATAGATTTAGTGCTAACTTTACCCCCCTCTCACCACCTAAAGAGCCCATCTCTATACCGGAAGAATGCAAAGTTCCTGTAATAATGGCTGCACAGTTAAAAAACACACTCTCCAAAGCCAAGAACACAGCATCCATGGGACCAGACAACATCCCAGGCTGCGTTCTACACGAACTACAGAACGAACTGGCACCCCACCTAAGTACCATGTTCAATCATAGCCTCACCTCAGGCTTTGTGCCTGCTGAATGGCGCACAGTGACAGTTATCCCACTCCACAAGGGGAGAGCCACCACGGACCCTGGGAACTACCGCCCCATTAGCCTGACGAGCCTGGTCTGCAAGGGCATGGAACTTATCATGGAACTTGTAAACAAAGACCTTGATAATCTCCAAACTCTGGACCCCATCCAGTTCGGGTTTGTAAAAGGCAGATCATGTCTCCTAAACCTGATAGACTTTTTTGAAGCCGTCACCAAAGCCGTAGACAAGGGTAAGGTGGTTCACACAGCCTATTTAGATCTTGCCAAGGGTTTCAACACCATCCCCCACTCTGGAATTATAGATAAACTCACTAAACTAGGTATAAATCCCTATGTCACCAGATGGGTTGCCAACTGGCTCACTGACAGAACCCACACTGTGAAAGTAGCAGACTCCAAATCCGACTTCATACCAGTGACAAGTGGAGTACCACAGGGTTCAGTCCTGGGTCCTCTCCTGTTTGGTATCTATTTCTCTGAAGTACAGGCTAACACAGAAGGTCTTTGGCTAACGAAGTTCGCAGATGGCTGCAAACTAGGAGCCATAATAGAAACTCCTAATGATGTGGACATCCTACAAAAGGGCCTCACTGAGACAAATGCCTGGTGTCAAAGCCATGGCCTCAAGCTCAATGCCAAAACGTGCATTGTCATCCCTTTTGGTAAAAACTCTCTACCCATGAACTACAACATAGGCAGTAGTATACTTAACACCAAAAGTGTGATAAGAGACCTTGGGACACAGGTGGACAGTAGTCTCTCCTTTGATAATCACATCGCCACAGTGGTCAGGAAATCCTTCTATGTGGCACACCTCATCACAAAAGGTTTCTCATCCAGAAAAAAAAGAGGTCATTGTTCCCCTTTACTCATCACTCATTAGACCCATTATAGAGTACAACGCCCCTTTTGGTATGTACCTCACAAGACATCTACAACAACTAGAAAGGCCGCAGAAATACCTCACAAAGAGGATTACCGGCCTCAAACGGATGCCCTACGCAGACCGTCTCAAAAAACTCCAGCTCTACTCCGTCGCATATCGCCTACTCCGAGGCAATCTCTGCCTAACATACAAAGCTATGTTAAACCCAGAGCTGTTGGACATGCTTTACTTAAAGAAATCCCAATCCCTCTGAGCTACACACTCTAAGCGCCTAAATCTGGTCACCACAATAAACAGAACATGCTGGAGGGATAGGTTCCTGTCCCAGAGACTTCCCATACTCTGGAATAAACTACCTATCTATATCAAACAAAGCTCCTCATTAGCACTCTTCAAGAAAAATCTTGATGATTGGATGGGAAATAGGAAATTCACCCCGGGGATCACCTCTGTGGCTCTGCTCGACAGTGGTACAGGAAAATAATTTTCTTGTGTGGCAAAAGCCAGGGTACCTTTTTGGCTGGGCTTGTATTGGCCCCAGGGCCGATAGCCTAGTACCTACCTATGAGCAGTATGAGATGGAGAAGATACTCTCAGTATCACAGTGTTGCTTAGATGGTTGAAGTAGCAGTCATAGCAACTGGATAGCATTGCCATAGCATACCAAGCCAGTGAAACCAGTAAGGAAAGCCATTTCCACAGCAGCTTACACTGCAATGAGCACCTAGATAAAGGAAATGAAGTGTAGATGGCAGTGATAAGTGTCAAAAGATCAGCAGGTGGCATTTATACTAAGAAGCTTTAGGGACCTGGACCCCAGAACATAGCCAGAGTTTATCATGACCTTGCAGTGCTAGAGGCCAAGATCTTTTCCTGTAGTAATTGGATTATATAAAAAATATCCAGAGATGGCAGCAAATAATGTAAGGAACCAAGAGCGACTACTCTGTCATCAGCTGTAAAAACTAAGGTGCAACATTCAATTCCAGTCCCTAGTTACTCTTCAAACCCATCATTTGTTTTTTCACCCACCGTCAAAAAAATCTTCTGTATTGTGTGTACTGAGTTAGTCTTTTTTATATCATTTTACCAGCCAAAAATCCTTGCTGTGTGTCTCCATATTTTGCCAGTGTTGTTTTGTTGTAGTGTGTGTTCCAAATAATTTCTGTTATCAAGGACTAGTAAACGACTTGATCAGTAGATAGATGAACAGAGTGACAGTTTTGGTATCTGGGTAAGTCTCATTGGGCCAATGACCTTTTTATTTGCAGACTTTATAATTTTTACTGAGTAGGGAAAGTCTGATTAGAGTGGCAGCAGGAAAACGTCTCCTGCAGTCTTGCATAGGTGGCATTCTGGTGTCCATTCTGGTGTGCATGGTGGAGTGGGAGAGTGTTTAGACAGAGGAAACAGTATAACTGAAAATGTTGGATACTGAAAATGGTGCAGAAGTGATTATTGATAAACCCTTGAACATTTTGCAGATGAGTACTATATCATGCTGTCTGACGTCAGAATTGGGGAGGAGCAGCATTCCTTTTATTGTGTTGTGTAGTCATAAACAAACCAATATTAATGGCATTGAAGTTTAAAACAGTAGATCATCAAAAATTGGTTAGTGTAGTGAATGAACATACAGTGGATATCAAAAGTGTACACACCCCTGTTAAAATGCCAGGTTTTTGTGATATAAAAAAAATGAGACCACAATAAATCATTTCAAAACTTTTCCCAATTTAATGTGACCTATAACCTGTACAATTCAATTGAAAAACAAATTTGTTAGGGGAAAAATATAAAAAATAAACGTACGATAAGTTGGTTGCATAAGTGTGCACCCCCTTAAACTAATACTTTGTTGAAGCGCCTTTTGATTTTAATTACAACAGTCAGTCTTCTTAGGTAGGTGTCTATCAGTATGGCACATCTTGTCTTGGCAATATTTGCCCACTCTTCCTTGCAAAAGCGTTTCAAATCTGGCAGATTGCAAGGGCACCCCTTGTGCACAGCCCTGTTCAGATCACCCACCAGATTTTCTATTGGATTTAGGTCTGGGCTCTGAATGGGCCATTCCAAAACTTTAATTTTCTTCTGGTGAAGCCATTATTTTGTTGATTTGGATGCATGCTTGGGGTCATTGTCATGTTGAAAGGTGAAATTCCTCTTCATCTTATCTTTCTAGCAGATGCCTGAAAGTTTTGGGTGAAAAGTGACAGGTATTTGGAACTGTTCATAATTCCCTGCACCTTGACTAAAGCCCCAGTTTCAGCTGAAGACAAACAACCCCAAAGCATGATACTGCCACCAGCATGCTTGGCCATAGGGATGGTGTTCTTTTGGTGATGTGAAGTGTTTTTTGCCCCAAACGTACCTTTTGGAATTGTGGCCAAAAAGTTCAACCTTGGTCTCATCAGACCATATGCTTTGGGGAGACTTGATGTATTGTTTTGCAAATTTTAGCCGGGCCTGGATGTTTTTCTGTTTAAGAAAGTGCTTCCGTCTTGCAACCATACCCCATAGTCCAGACATATGGAGAATACGGGAGATTGTTGTCACATGTAGTACACAACCAGTACTTGCCAGAAATTCTTGCAGTTCCTTCAGTGTTGCTGTAGGTCTCTTGGCAGCCTCCCTGACCAGTTTTCGTCTTGTCTTTTCATCACTTTTATAGGGCGTCCAGTTCTTTGCAGTGTCACTGTCCCATATTTTCTCCTCTTTTTGATGACTGTCTTCACTGTGTTCCATGGTATATCCAATGCTGTGGAAATGTTTTTTGTACCCTTCTCCTGACTGATACTTTTCAAAAATGTGATCCCTTTGATGCTTTGTAAGCTCTTTGCAAATCGCAAATCAGGACTTTTGCTGTAGCAGGCAACTGAAAAAATGTCAGGAAAATCCTACTAGGACGGGTGAACTTTATTTGGGGTTAATCAGAGTATCTTAAACTGATGGCAGGTGTGTACCCACGAAGACTGAATGTTGTAATTAAATCAAAAGGTGCTTCAACAAAGTATTAGTTTAAGGGTTTGCACATTTACGCAACCAGCTTATTGTACATTTTTTTTATTTTTTATATTTTTCCCCTAACAGATTTGTTTTTCAATTGAATTGAACAGGCTATAGGTCACATTAAAGTTGGGAAAAGTTTTGAAATGATTTATTGTGGTCTCATTTTTTTATATCACAAAACCTGGCATTTTAACAGGGTGTGTGCACTTTATATCCACTGTAATTGTGATATTTGTCTCAGGATATTATGTGTGCACTTTATATACACTGTAATTGTGATATTTGTCTCAGGATATTATACTTGTTGGAAAAGTTTAGGGAAAAATACAAGGTGTTATAAACAAAGAACTTTTGAAGGATATTATCTGTATATTTTTAGCTAAACCTGATGCAGAATATATTTATCTGCTTTGGAGAAGTGGTGAAATTGGTGTAGATAACATACTTTATTCCATTAAGAAAATGTGACCCAAGGGGCTTTCTTATGAACATTTTGAATGAGTTAGTGGATGTCCTTCAAGGATGCATCTGCAGTCCTAACATATGGGTTGTCCTGCCTCAGGCAGCCCTTCGGTCGGCCGGATTCCAAAGTCTGGGTCTGGCCTCGGCTGATGTCGCACTTCACCCGACGTCATAGCTGCTGTCAATTGGGTATAAAGGCATCAGCCGACGCCATTTTCCTCAGTCTTTCTTGAAAGCTGTTCTAAGTGCCGGTCGGTCAGAACCAGAGATTACTATTACCAAGACTTAAAGCGGACTCTTTCTTGCCTCAGCCGATGTCAGAAAAAGTAAATAACTGTTTAACTTGTAGGAAACAAATACCTCATAAGGATTTCCACTCTTACTGCCTTCCTTGCTTAGGCCCAGACCACGACGTAGCAGCTTGTCTAGCCTGTGCTTCCTTCAACCGACGGACACTTAGACGCCAGTCGGAGTTTGCAGAGGAGTTTTTCGCCCCACTTTTGCTTACAACATGCCGCCGGAGACTCCAACTTCACAATTAGCTAAAGAGCGTGGGAAAAGGACCGACACTCGCGGTCCGCGGTTTCGGCCGAAACCACTGTTAAGCCAACCGCGAGTGTCTTGGTTTCGGCTGAAACCGAGTCCTCGGTTCTTCCTTCGGCCGAAAGCATGCCTCCTACTACCGAGGCCTCATCCAGCATGGCTGAATCTGCTACTGAAATTCCACCTGCTGTTGCAGGTTCTCAGGATTTATCAGATACTATCCCCTTAGACATATCTACTCCTGCACGTGGAGCTGCTAGGCCCCCTGCATCCATGTCTATCAAGGCTTTTTCTAGGGCTAAAGCAGCTAAATCTTCTAAGGCCTTGCCTGCTAAAACCCCCTCACACAGGCCTAGCTCTAGTTCCCAAATGCTCAGCCTGGCAGAGGATCTCATTTCTTTGATCAGGGGATCCCAACCTCACCCTGACAGGGCCTCTCATCCCCCTCCAGAGAAGAGGCCTAGAGCAGAGCCCCCTGAGCCAGTTTCAACAGATTATTCCTCGGATGATTCAGAAAACTCAAATCCCCCAGAAGGCCCTTATTCTCCATATGAGGACTCAGACGCAGAAGACTCCATTCCTTCTGCCTCTCCTCCTGAGGAATTTTCTTTTGGGGAAACCTTGCATGCTATGAGAGAGCAATTTCAATGGCAGGGCCAGGATTTTTCAGATTGTAGGAAAAGGCTAAGGACCTTTTTACATTTACCACAGCACAGGCCTTTAGCCATTCCTCCAGTACTAACAGTTGTGGATGATGCATTTAATGATGCTTGTACTGCCCCTGACTCTCTTCCCCCGGCCCCTGCTAAGCCCGACAGATACTACAGGGTCCCGGACACATTATCACTTGTTTAAGGCTCCTATTGCAGATCCGAAACTATTTCACAGGGCCCCAAAGCTGTAGCAGCTGCCTCTGCCAAAAACCCTCCCTCTGAAAGAGAATCTAGAGCATTAGAGAGATGGGGTAAAAAGTTTATACTTCTGCTACTCTTTCGCTAGGGCCTTAAACTGTCAATTCCACATGATCCAGTATCAGGAATTTTGTTAGATCAGCTAAATAAAACTGTCCTCTCCTGAACCTATAGACCGTAAGTCCCTTCAGGATTTGGTACATAACACTCAGCAGGTCAGTAATCATTCCTTAAAATGCGGCTATGATGCACTGGAGGCTTCCTTTAGATCAGCTATAACTGGTACAGTGATCAGAAGGCATGCATGGTTAAAAGAGCAATCCTTACCAGACCATGTAAAGTCAAAGCTCCTAGATGCTCCCATGGAGAAACACAGTTTGTTTGGCTCCCCTGCACAGCAAGTGTTAAAGAAGGTGGAAGAAAAAGCAAAATCTGTCCAAACAGTCAAGGATTTCTTACAGGTCCAGCCTCCGAGGTTTAGTAGAAATTGGCCTTCGAAGAATTGGTCCTTTCCAGACACTTCCAGAGCACAGAGAGGCAGAAATAGGCACCCAAGAGGCAGAGGTTAATCCAGGGGTGCCTACAGGGGACGTCAGTGGCAGCCTATCAACCAGAGAAGCACTGCCACAGATCCAGCTACTACCACTTCCACAGGACAGTCACAGTGACTTGGCTCTGATACCGCCTACCAGGGAACAACTGGAAGCACCCTTAGGCAGAAAGCTAGCTTTATTTTCAGTAAACTGGCATTACATTACAGGAGACAAATGGATTTTACAGACAATAGACAAAGGCTACAGGTTTCACTTCCATACTCTACCAAGAAAGAGAGGAATGCCAAACCTACCACCAAACCAAAAACAAACGCCTAGGACAAATCAACCACTTCCTAAGGATGAGAGCTATAGAAAAGGTTATGGAACAAGGACAAGGATTTTACTCCAGACTTTTCCTGGTACCAAGAAAAGAAAACCAATGGAGACCTATTCTCGACCTATCCGCTCTGAACACATATCTCATTGTTCCAAAATTCAAAATGCTGACCCTACAGCAACTTCTTCCCATGCTGGGCAAGGAGTCTTGGCTGGTGACTCTAGATCTCAAGGAGGCATACCTGCACGTCCCTATACGACCAGATTGCAGAAGATACCTCAGATTTCTTGCAGGATCAGAGCATTATCAATTCTCAGCATTGCCCTTTGGCTTATCTACTGCCCAGAGTATTCACGAAATGCCTGGCATCAGTAATTGCTCATTGCAGGCTTCAGGGAATTCAAATTTATCCATACCTGGACGACTGCCTGATACAAGCGGACAACAAGATCAAATTAAGAAAAGATTTGGAAAAGGTTATTCACCTATTGCAAGCCCTGGGATACACAGTCAACATAAAAAAGTCAAGGCTGGTACCATCCCAAAGGATAACATTCTTGGGTGCAGAACTGGACACATCAAATCAAATGGCATTTCTCACAGCAGAAAGCAAAAGCAACTACCACTCTATTTCATGGCATTAACGCAGAACCAGCTTACAGCAAGGAAAGTCCTGCAAGCCCTGGGTTACATGGCATCCTGCATAATATTGATTCCACATGCCAGACTACATATGAGGAAGTTGCAATGGTATCTAAGGAATTTATGGTCTCAGCACAAGCACAGCCTAGAAACCCAAATTCCAATAATTCCATGCCTGAAGCAAGAATTCCTGTGGTGGGCTCAGGCATGTCAGTTGAACAGAGGACTGCCTTTCCACAGCCCTCACCCAAGCCAGACTATCACCACGGACGCCTCAGACCTCGGTTGGGGGGCACACATGGTGGACAAGTGTATACAAGGCCTATGGACACAAGACCAGCTGAACCTACACATAAATCAAAAAGAGATGCTGGCAGTGAAACAGGCAATTCAGACATTCAGACCGTTTCTTCAACAAGGTCATCTGCTGATAAGGACGGACAACACCACAGTCTTGTGGTATATCAACAAACAGGGAGGCACACATTCATATCCTCTATGCCGGATGGCAATGGACCTGTGGAATGTGGCCCTGAACCTCAACATTCAGCTCCAGGCCATATTTGTGCCAGGAAAAGAAAATATACTAGCAGACACCTTAAGCAGAACTACCACGGATGCTCACGAATGGATGCTGCATCCAGACATCTTCAAATCCATTACAAAGAAATGGGGGCTACCAGAAATAGACCTGTTCGCATCCCCGCACAACCACCAATTGAGGAAATTCTGCACAAGGACATACCACCCACTTGCTTGGAAGGTGGACTCCCTATCCTTCAGTTGGGAAAACCTGACAGCATATGCATTCCCACCTCTTCCTTTGATGCACAAAGTGCTACTGAAGATCAAAGAAGATCACCCAAGGATCATCCTGATAGCTCCAGACTGGCCGAGGCAGCATTGGTACCCGCTACTGAGGAGTATGTCCCGGACACACGCATGGCCTCTACCTCTAGTTCCTTTACTACTAACACAGAACAACTTCAAGATCCTGCATCCAAACTTGAAAACACTGCAGCTAGCTGCTTGGAATATTACATAAAACAAAATAACCCAGATTTATCTCAGAGGGTTAAAGACATTATCCTGGAGGCTCGCAGACCCTCCACAAGGAAAACTTATTCAGCCAAATGGAAAAGATATCTCATTTGGAGTGCAGCAAAAGGAGAAAATGTATCATTAGCAAACATAGCTAACATCCTGGAATATTTAGCAGAACTCTTCCACAATGGCCTGTCTTACTCCTCCATTAAGATTCATGCATCAGCAATTTCAGCAGAATACAACATGGATCCTCCAGTCTTCTCTCATCCTCTACTCAGGCAGTTTCTGAGAGGAATTAAGAATGTAAAGCCTCCAAGGAAGCCACCTTTGCCTACATGGGATCTGAACTTTGTGCTAGAAAAGTTAACACTTCCCCCTTTTGAACCAGCAGCAACAGCAGAATTACAGTTCTTATCTTGGAAAACTGCTTTCCTGCTTGCAATCACTTCAGCAAGAAGGGTTTCTGAATTACAGGCATTAATGGCAGTACAGCCCTTCCTTATCTTCCATCAGGATAGAGTGTCCTTGAGAACTAACCCTACTTTTATGCCAAAGGTGGTCTCCAGGGTATCATTGAACCAAGCAATCCATCTACCAACATTCTTCCCCAACCCACAGAACAGGGGGGAAAGACTACTACATACCTTGGATGTGCACAGGCAATTGCGCTACTACCTGGACAGAACCAAGAACAATAGAAAAACTGACCAGCTTCTGGTAGCATATGCAACAGGAATGGAAGGGAAAGCAATTTCAAAACAGACAATCTCAAAATGGATAGGAAATTGCATTAGATTTTGTTACTCTTTTCATGGAAAAACAACTCCAGAAAACATCAGACCTCACTCTACAAGGGCTACAGCCACTACTACAGAGGAGTGGCTACCAAAGACATTTTAGAGGCTGCTACTTGAGACATTTGCCAAGCATTATAATCTACCTTTATACTCCAGATCCCGAGCAGGTTTTGCCACTGCTGTTTTGCAAGGGATCTTAACTACACCATAATCTTCTTAGTGCCTCCTCCCCAAGTTTGGCTATGGTATTCTACCCATATGTTAGGACTGCAGATGCATCTTTGAAGGACATAGTACAGTTTTGTACCTACCATAAATGTAGATGTCTGAGAGGTATGCATCTGCAGTCAGGATTACCCACCCTCCTTCCCCTCTGTGGTACTCCTAGGGTATTTGCCCATCTTGTAGCTAGCTGGGGGAATCTATTATGGTGTATTTGTTTGTATATATGTATATACATGTTTATTTTTGTTTGCTCTCTACTGTTTGGAATCATTTGCATGTATCCAAATTTAGCCTTCCTAGAGGGCACCTGGCATCTGGGGCAAGAAACACTGAGGAAAATGGCGTCGGCTGATGCCTTTATACCCAAATGACAGCAGCTATGACGTCGGGTGAAGTGCGACATCAGCCGAGGCCAGACCCAGACTTTGGAATCCGGCCGACCAAAGGGCTGCCTGAGGCAGGACAACCCATATGTTAGGACTGCAGATGCATACCTCTCGGACATCTACATTTATGGTAGGTACAAAACTGTACTTTAGGATTCGCTGTCAAGAATGACTGTCTAGATCAGAAAACACATCATGGTATTTATCATTGATGTTGAGTCCTTCTTGTACAGTTCTACTCCATATCCCTGTCACTTCTTAATATCCTTGCTTCTCTTGGTACTTCTTCCATCTTTGCTTTTATTATGCTTATTTTTGCCTGGACATTTCCCTTAATATTAACAGTCTTCTTGACCAGATCTGTTGTCCTTCCTTTTCCTTTGCTTTGTTTCAGTTCTTTGCATTGCTGATCTTTGCTCTTTGAAGTGCTTTCCTATTTGTATTGTCTTTTGCTCTCTTTCTTTTCTCTGCTACTTCAAAAGCCTCTACAGACAGCCATTTTGCCTTCCTAATCTTTCTTTTTGGACTATGATATTCCTCCTGGATAATATCACATATTTCTGCCCATAGTTTTTCAGGTATTCTGTCCACCAGTTCTAATCCCTTAAATGTATTTTTTACTACCACACGTATTCACTTGAAATATTATTGAGCTTTGTATATCATTGGCTTAGAATGCATTTTATTAATATAATTCTAAACTTTGCTATAAGATGCCCTTGGTCTGAGCCACAGTCAGCTCTAGGTCTTGTTTTAGCTTTCTGTATAGAACTGTTCTATCTTGGACTGCAAACTGTAGAGTCAGTCTGATTTCACATTGAAGCGCTTATTGCTGCTTCTTAGGCTGTTGAAAGAGTGTTCACTATGACCAGAATTCTGATAGTCTGTGTCAGGCTTCATCTTATACTCCAAGGCCAAACCTGCCCATTGTTCCACTTTTTCTTTGAGTATAAGCTTTTGCATTCTAATCACCTATGATTAATGTAATGTCTTTTTTGTGGTATTTCCAGATGCTGTAGATAATCATAAAACTGGTCAACTTTCCTCTCCTCAGCGTCTGTAATTAGAGCATAAACTTGTATCATTGTAATGTTAAAAGGGTTAACTGGTATTCTGATTGAGATAATTCTGGCATTGTTTGGGTAATAACCAAACATTGAGTTTGATCTATCTGTCAAGGTTACTCCATTTCTTTTTTTTTTAACATGCATCTTTATTAAATTATCACTTATGATAGGCAGTCATACATTTATGTAAGTAAAAACAAACCATATTGACATATTTTTAATTGCAAACATTATACATCATTTACCTGTCCAGTCATTGTCAGTCAAACATTACATAGCTCATTGAAATCCTGCCTTCTTTTAAACCTCTTTCCTCCTCCAAAACATTATTGTGCTGTTCCAAAAACTACCATTGTTTTCTATGTAATTTGCCCCTGCTCTTTTCTAAAGATCCCAATTCTAGTTGTTTTTATCTCTGTTACTATATTTGCTATTTCTAGTACAGTTGGTTTAGGCTTTAATTTCCATTTTCTAGTAATTGCTTTTTTGGGAGCCATCATAATTTCTTTGCTATATTCTTGAACAAAGTCATAGGTCAGATTTCATAGATATTCCAAGGCCAGTTACTCTTAAAACTTTTCAGACCCTGCCAGTACCCTTCTTTTTACTGTGCCATTTTTATTCAGGGCTGCCATAGCAGCCAATCCCTGAGTAAATTTGTGGATATCCATTCAGTCATCCAGGTTATGTTTAAAGAAAGATAGTGAGATGCACTGCTTAATAATTAGGGGAAGTTTATCTCAGAGGTGGGTGTGTGGGTATCCTGTAAGGAATAATGCCATAGTTTATGAGCAAGAAAGAAAGAGAGGAGTTAGAAACCAGAGATTTGAGAGCCTGAGAGTCCAGGATGGTGATGTTGATAGCAAATGTGAGGTTGAATGTCGTGTAGATTGTGGAGGCAGGGCAGGATACATTCAACAAGAATGCCAATATATTTGCAGCTCTGTACTTTTTATTTGCCATTATAAAGTTTATTACAGTGAAACCAGCAAGAATTCAGTTGTTGTGTCTTTCGGCTTTTCCCAGTTAGGGTTCGCCACAGCGGAACTCCGGTCCGCTAATGATTGGTAGTTGATTTTTACGAGCTGAGTTACCAGCCCTGATGCACAACCTTCAACGAAGGTACGCCCATTCACGCACGTCTCCATGCACAAGACGCTCTAGCTGAGAATCGAACCGGACAGCGGCTTACTGTGAGGCGACAACGCTACCGCAGCACCAACACGGCGGGAAACCAGCAAGAATTCAGTATTGAAAGAAATTTCACACTTTGGCAAACAATAAATTAAATATTTCTCAGTATCTAGATTGTAACGGTTTGAACTAAATGATGTGCATAAATGGTCAATATTAAGCAATTTCAGTTAGAAAGAATTAAATTCTTAAGCTATATATGGATATTAAGAAGCATATATAGAAAGCAACTGTTTGGTATGTCAGTACTGTAAGATGGTAATGCATCATTAAGAAGTCATCTAGGTTTAAATTATGGTAAATTTTGTTAAATATGGGTTGCTTTTTTAGAATTTAGCAAATATAATAAATTAGACCAAAGAGTTTTTATCATGCTCAAACACTGATCATTTCAAATGAATCATTTGTTGTCTTAAATTATGTATGTAAAGTAGGTGTAATTTGGTTCAACTGCCTTAGTGTAAAATATATTATAAAGAGACATTGCAAGTTTTTTCTTGAGGCTGGAGGAATGATGCCTAGTAGCTAGAAGTCTGAATGTCGTTCCATGTTATGGGGAATTGTAAAAACTATGTCCATTTAAAAACTGTTATAAGGTTTGAGTTTGCTGTTTTTAACCCTGTACTTGACCTAAAAAAATATTCAGTAACAGAGAGCATTTATGGAGTTATGTACCTGCCTGTAAATATTTTCAGGTAACACAGTGCATCAAAGTGGCTATCTTATATTTTTATAAACAGAATGCATTCAGTGTGATGCACATCTAGACCTTAGAGAAACTATGTTAGGTGTGTTAGTCAGTAAATGAGGACTGTGAAAGTAGGACTACATTGTCTTTGTAAAATGATTTGTTTAATTTCTTTAGTTGAATGGGTGGATGGATTAATCCACAAAGGATCTTTTTTCATTCAGCAGTTGAAATTTTAACTCGGAAGTTAACATACATTATTTAGTAAACTGAAGTGTAGGTATACACCAAGTAGAAATTGTACATAATTCAGTGACTAAAGCAAATGAGTAATAGTGACCCATATGGTATAATTTGCAGTTATTATTGGCAGTAAGCAAGATTAGATAGTAGTACTTGTACTTTACCAGTGACAGTGACAGTAGACAGAAATAGTCTGAGGGACTTCTCCAGGGCAAAATATTTAAAATTCCCCTCTTGATGCCTTAAGCAGAAAGAAATAGCTGCTAATTTGCTTCATGCCCTGATTACACTGGTTATGCTAGTGAACATTGTGAAGTCATGTTGATGGCTGTGTCTATGTATTACCAGAGTGAAAGGGCAAGAGAAAGACCACTCTGAACAAATAGATGACCGAAGTATTCTACTAAGGGTGTATTAGTAGAGTATTTATGCAAGTAATGGATAATGGCTAAGGTTCAGATATTTACAGACTAATGGGTGGACCAAAAAGCTAGAATGATCATGTTTAGGGAAATGCTGTGATCGTATTTGTTTCAGACTTTGTGTAAACCTGTAGGTATAATTCAGGAAGATTTTTAAACTTCTGAGTTTTGAGGAATAATGCATGTGTAAGGGAGACAACATTTAATGTTGGGATTTGGTGTTTCATTTACAAATAGTGTACATACTTCCATTGAGAGTAAACTAAACATAGTGAGGGCATTTTAAGGAGATTTACCCACTTATTGTGACTTTTGTAAAAGAAAAAAAAAGATTTGTGTAACTTCTTCTAGTGTATGGATGCTGAGGTAGGTGTGTGTGTGTGTGTGTGTGTGTGTGTGTGTGTGTGTGTGTGTGTGTGTGTGTGTGTGTGTGTGTGTGTGTGTGTGTGTGTGTGTGTGTGTGTGTGTGTGTAGGGGGGTTGGTAATAAAAACTCTGTCAAGTACAGTGTGATCCAAGTCTACATACTAGCCTCTGCTTGTCAGGGTCAAGTGTCAAGTTATCTTCATAGAGATAAGCTTGCACTTCGGCATGGCTCACAGTAAATCTGTTTGCAGATATGGTAAAAATTAAAGTGCCCGGGGAAACCCTTTAAACAGAAGCATTGAATGATAAGTCAAAAAAGAGAGAGAGAAAGCATGCAGTCATTGATGCCTGACATCTTGAAATATTGTTTATGCAGTTAACTTTCAAAGTATTTTACAAACACCAGGTTCAGACTGTATATGGCAAGTTCATACAGAAGGACAGGATGGAACAGAGAAACAATGAACGGGTGTGGTTTTGTCATTGCCCTCTATTGCTTCATCGATAGTGTTAGTCATGGTGCTGTTGTCTTTGCAAAAATCATGATATTTACCATGAAGTAGATTATGATTGTAGAGGTGGGATTATAAACGGTGTTTTCTGGAGTTCATAGAATTTGGAGTATACAGGAATTCTAGTCTGAAATTAGCACTGGTTACATAATTTTACCTTTGAGAATCAAGAACCAACATGGTTGATTTCATCAAACAGGGGAATGTGACATTAGTAGGTGCCAGTCTGAAATTGTGGTGAAGTGGTTATTGGTTGAGGAGGTTCATATAGGTGTCACAGGTTTGAGGACTTTAGAGTACAGTCTGTATGTTCCTGTCCTGGCAAAGCTTGGAACTTTTTTATAGCGAGAAGTTACCTTTTTTAGGGTGATAGTGCAGAACTGTAAACAGGAGGTGAAACCAAATATTTAGAACATGATGTAAATTAGGCTAGTGCTAGGAAATGGTATTTTAGAGGAATGCATAGTGGGACAGAACAGTTCAGTTAGATTGCCTGCATTTCAACAGTTTGCTGCACTGATCTCCAGGGAAGTGTTGAAACCATGCTTTTACCTTCAAAGATACATGGTTAATCTGCTTTCAGATATGCCTTGGGGTTATTGAGCTGTTAGGATTTTCTCAATTAGATGGCCTGTGCTCTGTTAACTCTTTTGCATCTCTTTGTTAGGGTGTCTGTGAACCATTTTTTTGTTTGTTTGTTTCCTTATAGATGAATAATGCATTGTCTATTCTTTTCATGGGCTTTGTTTGTAATAGACTTGACCAAAATAAGAGTTGGTTTCACATCCAGTGTTCTGCTGATAGAGTAGCTTGACTTGCAAGGAGTTTTTGTTAAAGGAAAAAATAAGGACAGTATTGGATTCATCCTGAAGAAGGAGGTCTCGTTTGTGGAAAAGTGTAGAAGTAGTTGGGTTATGTAATGGCTTAAATTGGATAGTGGACCTCAGGGCTTTATTGTTTCAAGTAAGTGGGAGGATCACAGGAGGTTCAATGCAGCATGAAAATAAGGCAGAGTTTACGTCACTTTGGGGGTGGAAACTTCCAGGGATCGACTTGAGGAGCAGTGGCAGATGTGACATCATTATTTAAGAGCCAGGTAGACATTTTTCTTTTTGGTTTGAAAACGGAAGCTCAAACAGTACGGAGATTTAGGAAGCTCAGGTTTAAAACTGTTTAGATCAGTTTATTTTAAAGCTGCAGTTATTTTTTTTTTTTGCCTGTAGCACATAAGGGGGACTTAAGGAAACAGCAGATAGAGCAATTGGATTTAATATCCCATTGTTTTCCTTTAAGAGAAACAGTTTTAAAACACACTGTTGTTTGTCTCTTTCTCCCATCTAGCAAAATGGATATGCTATTTGCTGAAGTGTTGGTAAGAAAAGGTCATTGAACCATGTTTATTAAAGATGGGTTTTACCTATGATAGATGTAGTTTGCTTATGAACTTGAATAACATCTGTTTTCTGTACTTCTGAATAAAAGTTAATTTACTGAGGCAGGCTGTGGAAAATTCCAGCTACCACTGTTGAACTAAGTATGCTGTACCTTTTTGAACGTTCTACACTAATTGTGGTTTTGAGGTAAACGTTCTGTACTAACTATGGTTTTGAGGTAAACATTCTACACTAGCTGTGATTTTGAGGTAAGACATTCTTTTCTGAGGTAATTTGTGATCCTAGATGTTTTTCATAGCCAACTGTCAACTGTTAGAAATGTAACAAAAGCTATTTTGGCTAGTGACAGGAAAGTATAAAAGTTGATGTCAGTAAACAAGCTGATCAGATTGAGATCATCTTGGCCAACATGCTGCTGTAATCTGGTTAGCTGCAAATAAAGAAGTTTTTCATCACCTGAGGCAGATGTGACTCGCTTGAATTTTTTCTTCTGACAGTAAGAAGCAGTGTTAGCACTGGGCAGTAGTTGTTTAAGGAAGACATCATCAGTTTGCATCTTCCAGCCCAGCAGGATGGGCTTGCTGTGGTTTTTGATTTACTTCAGATACAAACCACACACACTAGTAAGTATTTTGAGAATGAGATCCAAGGGCTCTTAGCAGTGGTAGAGCCAACAGGCTAGGGCTGCCACCTTTAAAAAAGGCCAAAGTGGGACATGGGAGTGTGGCCAATAGGATAGGGGGTGTGACCAATATGACAGGGGGTGTGACCAACATGACACTGGCCACACCCCCACCACGACATCACCAGAGGTGTTAAAGGAGATGCAGTATTACAGTTATGGATACAACATTGTGACATTACAGCACACTGAAAACTCAAACCGTTTAAATGAAGTGAACTATTACTGCAAAAGCACATTACTCGGTTGTAACAGTAAATAAAATTTAAAAGAATAAAAAACACACTACTCATTAAACAGACACTTGTTTATTTAAAAAGTAAAAAAATTCATAAAGCAACCATGACTATTCAGAAGGAAAACTTAAAAAAAGTCAAAATACCACATACAAGCCAAGTATAAAATTAACTTTATTGTCAATTAAAGCTAAAGCAAAGAAAAAACACAAAACTACATACTGTACCTTAGTACTGCATACTGCACACTAGCAAATTAAAGTAAAGCAAAGAAAAACACAAAATTACAAACTGCACCCTAGTACTTTATACTACACACTAGTACACTAAATCACTTTTTTTAAAGTGTGTTTTGAATTAGATTTTATGGCTTGAAGAAGGGCCCGATTTGAAACTATATTTGAATAAAAGTCACAACATTTCATCCGGTAATTTACAGTCATCATTAGTTCAGATTTTAACAAGTCCACACTACATCGGTTTCGCACATCTGTCCATTTACCTTTCACCAAAGAAAAAACTCTTTCTGCAAATGCGTTTGAGGTCAGTATAGATAAAACCCTAGAAATTACCAGATATAGTGTAGTCAATTCAGGCCCTTCTTTGAAAAGCTTCAGCCACTTCTCTCCTGGGGTCAAGCTTGTGTTACATATCTGTTCGAGAAAGGGCCTAATTGGCAAGTAGTCCCTAAAAAGATAGTCTTCATCTACA